>NC_090734.1:18967119-18972119 GCF_036898095.1 Palaemon carinicauda
TCGCTGCAACCTCACCATCCTTCTGAGCTAAGGATGGAGGGGGGTTTAGGGGACCCTATAGGTCTATCTGCTGAGTCATCAGCAGCCATTGCCTGACTCTCCATGGTCCTTGTTTGGATGGAGAGGGGCTTGGGCGCTGGTCATATGTATATATGGTCAGTCTCTAGGGCATTGTCCTGTTACTATCCCTTGCCTCTGCAATTCATGAGCTGTCTTTAAACCTTTAAACCTCCCATCTCTCCCTACATCATCTGTTTGGCCAGTCTCTCTCTCTCTCTCTCTCTCTCTCTCTCTCTCTCCTTCTTGAATTTTGGTCTCCTAAATGTTGGCTATTTTCAATATACAGTTGGATACAGAATTTTCTGGTTCACCTCGCTCTGACGTAGTGTACCCTATCCCACCCTTACTGTGCGGCCCACCACCTCTCCCTACACTATAAGCTTCTCTCTCTCTCTCTCTCTCTCTCTCTCTCTCTCTCTCTCTCTCTCTCTCTCTTGAAATTCGTAAATATTGGTCAGAATTTGCCAGGGCGTTGTTTTTTATGAGGAAAATATTCTTTTTTTTATGGAGGTCAAGTATGTACACTTTAATGACACATCCAAAATTTACAATATAATTCCCAAAATTCATCATTGTGGCTTTCTTAAACTCTTTTTCATTATTAGAAACTATTTTTTACATCAGTCAAATGTTTATATGAATGTAAACTTCAGTACATTAATATACGATGCCATCCAAAGTTTATTTCGTTTTTCTCAAAATATTTACTAAATGTTTTCTTGAACATTTTTTGTTTGTGAAAAACTATTTATACATCAGTCAAACGTTTACATGAATGTGTAAGTTTCAGTACATTAAAATATGAGGTCATCCAAAGTTCAATTTTTTTTTTTCAAATATTGAATAAATGTTTTCTTAAACATTTTTGATTGTGAAAAACTATTTATACATCAGTCAAACGTTTACCTGAATGTATAAGTTTCAGTACATTAATATATGAGGTCAACCAAAGTTATTTTTTTTTTTTAAATATTGAATAAATGTTTTCTTAAACATTTTTTGATTGTGAAAAACTATTTATACATCAGTCAAACGTCTATATGAATGTAAACTTCTGTACATCAATATACGAGGCCATTGAAAGTTCAATTTGTTTTTTATAAATATTCAATAAAATATCACCTTGCGGGTAAAATATCAACACATTGATATCTACCTCGATCCATATTTTACAGATGTTTCAGTTTTCTCTAAATAATCCATAAATAAAAAACGTTACTAATATTCTTCTTTTGTCTGATTTTTATATCGAGTATTTTATTCAACGGTAAATAATTGCCTGTCCATCTCCTGGAAATAGTCCCACTCGATTTTACATTCTCATGACCCCCAATGAATTTTGAATGAGAGAGAGAGAGAGAGAGAGAGAGAGAGAGAGAGAGAGGGCGGGGTTGCACTAATAAAAAAATTCTGCTGAACCTGTGACTTTCTACAGAGAGAGAGAGAGAGAGAGAGAGAGAGAGAGAGAGAGAGACTTTCTACATTCTCCACAATATAATTCACTATCTACAAAGAGAGAGAGAGAGAGAGAGAGAGGAGAGAGAGAGAGAGACTTTCTACATTCTCCACAATATAATTCACTATCTACAAAGAGAGAGAGAGAGAGAGAGAGAGAGAGAGAGAGAGAGTGAGAGAGAGAGAGAGAGAGAGACTTTCTACATTCTCCACAATATAATTCATTATCTACAGAGAGAGAGAGAGAGAGAGAGAGAGAGAGAGAGACCCTTTTTACATTCTTCACATTTTCATTCACTATCTACAAAGAGAGAAAGAGAGAGAGAGAGAGAGACCCTTTCTACATTCTTCACATTTTCATTCACTATCTAAAGAGAGAGAGAGAGAGAGAGAGAGGAGAGAGAGAGAGAGAGACTCGAGCAACAGCTAAAGAAACTCAAAGGAAATGAAAGCGAAATCTCGCTGTCGCCATAAAACGAGCCAGCATTTAAACAGCTTTTTCGACTCTTAATCATTTTGCCTCATTGTCGAAAACCTTCCTATTTAAGAGAGGCAAAAATGGTGGAATAAAAAAGACCAAACGAATTAAATAAGGAAAACATCACATCATTTTAAACTTTGATTTCACATCATCATAACCAACTATCATCTTTATATAATCATCAGAAGAAAGGAATGGAATAGAGGGATAAAACAAGGAAAAATAGAAAAGCACTCTGAGAGTGCAGACCTCCGACACCGCAGTTGATTTCTCGAAACCAACCAGATTGCCTTCCCCAGAATCAATTTAGACCGTAAGCGTATTTGAAGTCTGCGTGATAACCATGTTCGAACTTGGGGTTAAGGTTAGGATTAATTCAGTCGACCTTTTGCTCGAACTTGACCTTGACCTTTGACCTAGGACTTTCAAGATTGAATCACTCCCACGTCTTAACATAACAATTAATTCCTCAAAGTTTCACTACTTCATGAGTATAATTTTGCCCAGGAAGTTGTTCACAAACTAGCAGACAAACAGAGGCGAAAACAAAACCTCCACCCAACTTCGCAGGATGAGATAACAAGTAGGAGGGATAAACGAGAAGGATAACGAAGAACCAGAAGGGAAAAGGACGGATTTGCAAGTCGACTTCCTCTCTCTTGCATTCCCCAGATTAGTCCCGGATGTAATTCTTTGAAGGCTTCGCGTCAAAGGATCGGCTCTTTTTGCAACAAACAGCCGTTTCTCGGTCGATCCCTTCGAAGGAATTTTGACTGTACGCGTCTGCTGTTTCCTCTTTACTTGTCCATTCGGACAGAGAAGGGCCTTGGCTGCCTTTCCTACGAGAGAGAGAGAGAGAGAGAGAGAGAGAGAGAGAGAGAGAGAAATGGATGGCTACAACGATTTTAGAAATCCCAAAGACTTATTCCATCCTTTTGCTCTTCTGTACAGCGATTTATTTTAAATGTTTAGAGAGATCTTATTATCTCTTCTAACTTATTCTTGAACTCGTTTACCATTTTACTATTTACTACATCCACTGGGAGTCTAATCCATGTATTTGCTATTTTGTATGTAAAGAAATAACCACATTGAGTGGTACTGTATCTTTTCAATTCCAGTTTGCATTCGTTACCTCTGGACTGATTTGTGCTAAGAGTGAATAGATTGTTGTAATCTATAATTGTTATTCCGTTAAAAATTTTGAATGCCTCTATTAACTGTCCCCTTAGTCGTCGAATTTGTGGATCAAATAAGCTCAAACGTTCTATCCTCCATATATGTCCAAAATGCCTTAGTGTTGGAGTTAGCTTGGTGGCCCTAGCTTGTACTGCTTCCAGTCTATCTATATCTTTCTGGATACTTGGAGCCCAAAATTAGCCTCCGTATACTTAGATGGGGTCTTACTAATGATGTGTACAGCTATAGGATAGTGTCTTTTTCTATAATTGAATTGTCTCTGTATGTAACCTATTAGTTTTTGTACTTTCTTTTCAGTTTTTGTGGTCTGTTTTGTGAACCTCAAATTTTTGCTAATAATAACGCTGAGATCTTCCTTCTGGTCAACACTTTCTATTTCATTACCCAGCAGTGAGTAATCCGATTGTGGGTTAGTATGATATGTGCATGATTTTACATTTCCCACAGTTGAAAGGTGTTTGTCATTTTCCCGACCGTTCTCCTGACGTAATTAGATCCTTTTTTAAGGCTTCTACGTCTTCTAAGTTCGCATTAATTATACCTCGTTTAGTATCGTCGGTAAATTTGGCTAATCTAAGGTTTAATCCTAAATCTATGTGGCTAATGTAAATCTGAAATAGTAAGGGGCTAAAGACGGATCCTTGAGGTACTCCGCTTGTAAAAGCTGCCCACTCTGAAGCTTCTCCATTGATTACAATTCTCGGTTTTCTGTTTGTCAGCCAATCTTCGATCCATTCAGTTGGCTCGTCAATGAAGCCTAGTGCTCTAAGTCTAACCATTAATTTTCCTATGAAGGGCTTTGTTAAGAACATTTTGAAAGTCGGTAAATGATGTTTATTGCCCTGTCTTTGCCATAAATGCTAAACATGTGAAAGAATTCCCAACAAATTTGTCACACATAATATCTTCTGTCTAAAGCCATAATGGATGGCAGTGGAGAGAGAGAGAGAGAGAGAGAGAGAGAGAGAGAGAGAGAGAATAATTGATGGCAGAGTACATAGATTTCTTTAACTGTAAACTGTAGTAATTGTTCCCAGCAAATAGATTAGCTGTGCTTAACGTATTTTCATTTTCATTTTTCAATTGTGTTTTACCTCGTTTAATACTTTTTAACATTAATTACTGCATTCCTTCTTAAATCGCATTTTATATTGTGTGTGTCATTTTTTTATTTCAAATTATACAATTTCTTCTATTTTCTCTCTTCTCGCCTTCCTTTCTATACATCTGATTTTCCTGTTGAGATTTAAAAAAAAAAATATTGCTCATGATCCAATGTCGTAAATATGTTTTAGTCATCACTTTCGAAATAGAGTAAGGAAAAATATCCCCATTTCTGTATTTAGCAATTATTTTTTTTTTTTTAAATCATACGCATGCAGATCCAGAGATAAACAGGTCGTGTTAGTTGATGCAAATTTATGTTCTGTATAATTTACTGTGGCGAAAAAAAAAATTAAACACGAAAACAGCGGATGTTTTCCAATACCTGGTTTTAAATGCAGAATTTGCATGAAGCAATTACTATTTCGTGCACAATTTTGTATAGGTTTATATAAACACACGCAGACCCACACACACACACACACACTCACACATACATATATATATATATATATATATATATATATATCAACAACAGCAAGAACAAACATAGCTGTCACTCCATGTCTGGGGTTTGGCCAAGTTTCATCAACACGTCTGCCAGACTCGTCTGATCTCTCACAGCAAACCAACCTAGCATGAGTGGTCCTGGCTAGTACAGCTTTGCTGATCTTGACGATACGTAAACCTTACCCTATTG
>NC_090734.1:18974795-18984795 GCF_036898095.1 Palaemon carinicauda
AGCACAAACTTGCAAGAAGAACTAATTTTGAACATGCTGTTGTCTTTACGCAATCTCTTAAGTCTGTTGAATCAAGTTCTAGGAATTACGATGTGGATCAAATTACTGACCTGATGGAGGACAATTGAAAGAGACAGAGTCATCTTGATTATTCGTGAGTTTAACAATGTTTCATAATAACATTAGGCTGAATATTTCTTTCCGTTGGTTTTATATACTTGAATACACACACATACACACACAAACATATACATACAGATGCACACATATATGAATACAGTATTTATATATATATGTATATATATATATATATATATATATATATATATATATATATATATATTTTTGGGCTCAAGCCATGTCGTCCTGATGGAAGTTCCTATAGGGTAGCTTCCTAGGGTATATTACAACTACGGCGATATTCCAGAGAATTTACCTTAAGGTACCAGAATTCTAACTCCTGGAGCGAGTATCCCTCGTGAAAGGGATATCGCGACAAATCAGAGGACGTATTCTGGACACGTCACATGGCAATCTACATCCTGGACAGAGATTTCGTCTCGTAGGAGGTGATTGACGAGATACGAATTCGGGAAAGAAAAAGGGAGCCGCTCCCAAGGCTTCCCTATCCCCCGATTCGTATGCGTGCCTGGCGCCAATCCTGGCGCCATCTGTATTCCTTTTTGCGTAGCTTAACAACTCGGTGTTTTTTCCTGTTTTTCTCGCAAATCTTGGATTTATTCGGCTTTTCATGGCTTCTCCGTCTTCGTTGGCCTCTGATAAGTTGAGTATAGTGTCTGTTATGTATAAATGTAGGCTCTTGGTAAAATTTTGAGTGATTAATAGGATTAATCTTTGATACAAGAGCCGTAGCCTACCAGAGGTGTCCTGGACACTGTCGCTCGCTAGGTATAAATTAGTTAGTCAGAGCGACATTCCTGGTTGTTTTGCTTTAATAAATTTTAGCTCTTTAGCTTTACATAGGATTTCCTTTCGTGCTTAGTATTATTTGGCGAAGTATTCGCCATGCTGGCCTACGCTAGGCCATTTAGCCTAGTCGTTTGGTCCTAGTACTTCATGCATGATTTTGGTTTTTCCGAGTGTAATTAAAATTTTATTGAAGCTTTAGGCTATATTTTATACATTTTAGACTGTGTGGAATATTTCCAAGATTGTATACGTGTGAGTTTCGGTGAATTAGGTAATCGATTCTCTTGGTGCCTAGGCTAATTGCTTATGGAGCCTTAGTATACTTTATCATACTCCCCGGTTGCTTTCTTTTCTTCGGAGAAGGTATGCAATCCCTTTCCCTCTGTTTAAGCCTTGGGCTTATCCCTAAGTGGTTTTTTCCGAATTTATTTTCGATAAAACTATACTAAGGTGTTACTGTACCTTCCTGTTCCTGTAGTTATGGTTCAAGAGGGGACAGAACAACAGAGTTTTTTAGTCTGAGTCTGTGTTGTCTGGCTTGGGGCAGAGTCCCCCTCACTGACCTAACACATACAAAGGGAGCTTAGCTCCCTTAGGTCACTACCGAAGGTTTCTGTAGTTATGATTCCTTCTTTTGTGATCTACCAGACTAGTCCTGTTGCTGTTCTCGGGGGAGGATAAGTTCTTCCCTTGGGGAGTAGCAACGCCTTCCTTGCTTTGGTGCTCTGGAAGCTGGCAAGTATTGCTGGCCTTTCCCCTTAGATCTCCCTTAGGCTAAGATAAGTTTCTTGGCTGCGGGTGATCTGTCACTAAAGCAAGGTTGGCAGGGACCCTCTTGTCCCTTCCCCCTCTATCTCCGTAATGGCCTAGCCATTACTGTACTGTACCTTGCCGGCCGGCAGAGCTGGCCGGCAGGGTCTTACTGTACTGTACTGTCGTTCTACTTCTGGACCTAGTATAGGTTGGGATGTGGAATTGACTCAGCCCATTGCCGGCCGGCAGAGCTGCTGGCCGGCAAGGGTCTCTTATGTTTTTCGAGTGCTGCCCGGACCTCTCTTGGTCCTCATCCATGCCTGCCGGCAGAGCTGGACGGCATTGGTCAAGGAAGCCTGAATTAGTTTCTCCCCTTCCTTATAGCACTCTTTCGGTTGCCGGGCTTGGAGGTTGTGTACACTCTTATCCCGGCATCCATTCTATTTTCTTCTAGTGCTGTACCTGTCCCGGCTGCCGGCCTATGAGGCCGGCAAGCCGGGCAGGTGTAGTCTTCTGGTTCTTTGCTGCCGGCTGGCATCGGTCTTGTACCTTTGCCGGCCGGCTTATGTCAGTCCTTGTCTGCCGGTCACCAAGAGTGTGGCCGGCAGCTGGGTACTACCTTGTGTAGTTGCTGGCCGGCAGCCATTGCCGGCCAACACTGGCTGTTACCGGCCGGCAGTTGCTGCCGACCGGCACAGGCATTTGAACCAGAGTGCTGCCGCCCCTATAGCTGTTAAGTAGTATACTTTAAAGCTAGTTGTGGTGTGTGCCGGCCGGCAAAGGCAGGCCGGCACCATCCCCCCTATACTGTACTAGTATTCTTCTGTATAGCATATACAGTAAGAAGAAAACTATAGTAAGGGTTTTTGGTACAGCACTGTATCTTCTAACACTATTGTGTTTTCTTGCACACCCCTTTGCTGTTGCCCTCAGATAGGAAGCTGAGTTCTTCCCTGTCTATTATCCAGGATTTTAAAATCATTGCTTAGGTGTGAGCTCCACCTGTTTCCTCTGGAAACCTTGCATTGGTTACTCTAGAAGAGATAAACCATTTTTTATTTTATTATCTGGAAGGCTACAACAATGGGTTGTGAGGGGAAACACAAGTGTGTGTCTTTCCTTTCTGAATTGTTATGCTATACTATGCATATCCAGTGATACATAGTTCACTTGATACTCATGGAAATTTCTTCTCTTTACAGAAGGACACTCCGAAGTGGGGAAGTGCTTTCTGCAATGTCAGCAGCAAGAACCTCTGCGGACATGAGTTTTGTAGGAGACACGCAGCATACGCTGTCTCCAAGGATGATCTCCGGTATTGGGACCCTCAGGTATGTGCTGTGTGCACTAACCTGATTAATGAGACAATTAAATAGCTAGGAAGAAGCTTCGTACCTGGGTAAGGGGCTTCCAAAAGAACACTTCTGCCCCTTATCTTCCAAGTGAGAAGATGAGGGCGTATCCTTTCCCTAAGGCATCAGCTGATGCAGTGATTCCCCAGCCTCAAGAGGAGATCCCCTAAGTTCAGATCCAGGTGGATGCTGAAGTCGCGGTCGCGATGCAAGACATCCAGCTAGATGACAGGATGTCTGATGTGGACGGGTGTCAGGAGGAAGACCTCCTGGCAGAATGCCCAGGATGAAGTTCAAGCCCCTCTACATCGGCCGGTCTCCCAGTAGAGCTGGGACAGGCCCTCTCTTCTATTGTTGGAATGATCCAACAAATGCAGAAGGAGAATCAGGAGAAGGCCGGGGGCTGCAATGGAACTGCGAATGCAGTGCCTTTGCAGAATCACATGGGCCCAGAAAAAGCTCAATGTGAAAGACCTTCCCTTGTGCTCAGATGCTAACCCATGGAGGTATGCTGAGCACATGCCGATGATAACTGGAAAGATCGTCATCTCGGATAAGCTGGGCTCAGTTCCCCTGGAGGGTGGAATTCTGGCCCAGCAAGGCATCATATCCGGACTGTTATGTCCGGCTGAGGAAGGAAACAGCTTCAAAGGAGGAGACAGAGCCGAAGGAGGTCATAGTGATGGACCATGCTAAGGCTCAAGCTCTACTTTCATCCTCGATGAAAGAGAGGGGCTTCTCTAACTCAAAGGTAGCTGCATTGAATAGGAAGCTCCCTTCCTTTGTGTCCTCGCCTACTAGAGCCTTCCCCTTTTTACAGAAAAGGTTTCTGGCTGTACTAAAAGCAATCGAGGCCGGCAAGTCTTGCCCCTCCCTAGAGGAGTGTAAACCCTTGTCGCTGGCCCTGCCTATGGACCACAAAGACTGGAAGAACGTCCATCTTACGTTCTCAGTGGGAAAGTTGGAGGCTGATATTGCCGGACGTCAGTTCGGCAAGGACCCCCCTAAGCTGTCTGACTTTCTTTTGCGAAGTGAGTTCGATACAAAAGAAAGACTGACTGCCTCAATGTCTCTTCAGACTACTCTCGAGACGATGGCAAGTGACCCCAAGGTCCATGAAATGTTCATGGTAGTGGCCAAGCCTCATCTGGCCACAGTGACGAAGGACCTTTATGGCTTCGTCAAGGCAAGGAGAGCTTGTAGGGAGTTCGTGTTTACCTCGGCTACGGTGAGGCACGAGCTAAAGAAACTAATCTCCTCCAACATTGGGGAAAAGACCCTTTTTCCCTACCGACTTGGTCAAAGAAGCTGTTGATAAAGCCGCCTTGGAGAATAGAAACCTTCTCCAGAAGTGGGGCCTGGCTATCAAAAGAAAGTCTTCCCCGGATGAGGGTTCTCAACCAAAGAAGAAGACTATGAGGACTAGGCTACCGTCTCGGCCAGCCAAGCCTCTTAGACAGCAACAGCAACTGCAATTGCCATTGCCCCCAGTGCCCCAGATCGTGGCACAAACCCCGACCACCTTTCAGTGGGTACCCCAGGCCGTGTCGACACAGTCCACGGCATTCACCCCAGCGTTCGAAGGGCAGTCTACTTCCTTTCGAGCAAAGCCTAGAGGAGCAGCCAGAGGCTCGTCTAGACGCCCCTCAAGGGGAAGGGGATTCAGGGGTGGTCATGGTCAGGAAGGCAAGACCTCAGGACGGCAGTCCAAGCGAGGTGATACCGGTAGGAGGGAGACTTCTGAAATTTCGGGATCGGTGGACCTTCGATCCCTGGGCCCACAGCCTACTCAAGAATGGACTGGGCGGGAGCTGGTACAGCACTCCACCCCCGTGCCTTCGGTTTTTCCAACACTTCACCCCCGTTATGGAGGAGTACGTTCAAGAACTGTTGGAGAAAAAGGGTGAAGCCCATCAATTTCTAAGGGAGGCTGTTTTGTGTTCCCAAGAAAGACTCGGAAAAGCTCAGAGTCATTCTGGACTTGTCGCCACTTAACAAGTTCATAGTGAATTGCAAATTCAAAATGCTAACACTGCAACACATAAGGACCTTACTGCCCAGGAGGGCATATTCCGTCTCTATAGACTTGTCAGACGCCTACTGGCACATTCCAATTAGCCATCGACTCTCCCCCTACCTAGGGTTCAGGCTACAACGAAGACTATACGCCTTCGGAGCCATGCCATTCGGGCTAAACATAGCCCCAAGGATTTTTACGAAGCTTGCGAGCGTAGCTCTCAAACAATTTCGCCTAAAGGGAATTCAGGTAGTAGCCTACCTGGACGACTGGTTGGTGTGGGCAGCATCCGAGACAGAATGCTTGCAAGCTTCCAGTCAAGTGATCCAATTCCTAGAGTACCTAGGCTTCAAGATCAACAGAAAAAGTCTCGACTTTCTCCATCTCAAAAGTTCCAGTGGCTGAGAATCCACTGGGACCTTTTGTCACACCGTTTCTCCACCTCGGCGAAGAAAAGGAAGGAGATAGCGGGTTCTGTCAAGAGACTTCAAGATTCCGAAAGGATATCATAGACACGAGCAGGAGAGAGTACTGCGCTCTCTCCAGTTTGCTTCGGTGACAGACCCAGTGCTAAGAGCACAGCTAAAGGATGCAATCAGAGTTTGGAGAAGTTATGCATCAAACGCGTGAAGAGATCTGAGAAGACCAGCCGCTTCGGCTAAGTACTCTTCTCAGGCCTTGGTCCCAAGCCAGACATCTAAAGAAGTCAGGTTCTTCTTCAGCCACCTCCCCCGTCGGTGACGATTCACTCAGACGCCTCGAAGGAGGGATGGGGAGGTCACTCTCATCGGAAAAAAGTCCAGGGGACTTGGTCCAGGCTATTCAAGACCTTTCACATAAAACTTTCTAGAAGCTAGGGCAGTGCTCCTTACCTTAAAGAAAGTCTCCCTGCGTCATTCGATCCACATAAGGTGGTGATTGACAGCGAGGTAGTTGTGAGATACTTGAATCGACAAGGATCGAGGTCACCACCTCTCAACCAGGTGATGTTGGCCGTCTTCCGATTGGCGGAAAAGAAGAAGTGGTACCTGTCGGCAGTTCACCTTCAAGGAGTCCGCAATGTGACAGCGGACGCTCTATCCAGGTTCACACCGATAGAGTCGGAATGGTCCTTAGACGCAGGATCATTCTCCTTCATTCTGAATCAGTCCCAGAACTGCAGATAGACCTCTTTGCGACGAAAGACAACAAGAAGTTGCCCCTGTACGTGCCCCGTACGAGGACCCCTTAGCGGAAGCAGTGGACGCGATGTCCCTCGACTGGAACAGATGGTCCAAGATTTATCTGTTCCCTCCTCACAACCTTCTGTTGAAGGTCCTCAACAAACTGAGATCCTTCAAAGGGTAGCGGCAATAGTGGCCCCCAAGTGGCCGAACAGCGTGTGGTTCCTCCTGGCATTGGAACTGTAGCTGAAGTTTGTACCACTACCAGATCCAGTTCTGACCCAGCGAGCCCAGAAGTCAACTGTCTGCGCTTCATTACAGAAAACCCTGACCCTGCAGCTCATGATTTTCTCTCCCTAGCGACGAGAAAGCGTTTCGGGATTTCGAAAGCCAGTATAGACTTCCTTGAGGAATATAAGTGCAAATCTACTAGAAGGCAATATGAGTCATCTTGGAGAAAATGGGTGGCCTTTTGTCAAGGCGAAGATTCCGCAGGAGATCTTGACAGACTTCTGCTTATCTTTTTTCCCCACCTCCATGGTCAAGGGTTGGCAGCGAACACGATTTCAGCGTGTAAGTCTGCTTTGACAAGACCCATTCTATATGCCTTCCAGGTCGACCTAGGTAACGAGATCTTTAATAAAGTCCCGAAAGCCTGTGCTAGGCTCAGACCTTCAGCACCTCCAAAGCCCATTTCATGGTCTTTAGACAAGTTCTTCATTTCGCTTCTCTGTTGAGCAATGAAGAGTGTGCGTTAAAGGATTTGACACAAAAAGTTATTTTCCTATTTTGCACTCGCGTCCGGGGCCAGGGTTAGTGAGATTGTAGCCTCTCGAGAGAGGCAGGTCGTGTTCAGTTCCTGGATGGGGAAGAACTGAACCTGTTTCCGGATCCTACGTTTCTCGCCAAGAATGAGTTACCCACCAACAGGTGGGGTCCCTGGAGAATCTGCCCTCTGAAAGAAGATGCATCTCTATGTCCAGTAGAATGCCTAAAGGTCTATCTTCATAGAACTTCAGACTTCAAGGGTGGTCAACTATTCAGGGGAGAAACATCAGGCTCAAATTTATCTCTGAATCAACTCAGAGCGAAAATCACATATTTTATTCGCAGAGCGGATCCTGACAATACACCCGTAGGTCACGATCCGAGGTAAGTTGCCTCATTCTTAAATTTCTTTAATTGTATGGATTTTGAACATCTCCGTTCATACACTGGCTGGAAGTCTTCCAGAGTGTTCTTTCGCCACTATGCGAAGCAAGTAGAGGAACTAAAAGAGATCTGTGGTAGCAGTGGGTCGCGGTGTTAACCCTACTGTTTAACTCTGCGAGGAACAGTGGTCTTAATTGGGACGATTAATTCCAGGGTGAGTGTGTAGTTACATACTGTACTACAAACTAAGTGAGGGCACTGTGTTGCCCATCCAGACTGTTCCATTTCCGAAGGTGAACCTAGCATAAGTGCAGACATGTGTGCCGAGCGTTTCTAACGCTAATGTCATTGATTTGTAATACAGGCTTTTATGACTTTGATACCTCGGTATCTTAAAAGTGGCATCTAATGTTTTTCTTTCAGACAAACAAGCTCTGTTTACTATCATACTTATGCTTATAGTTTTGGGTTATCCTCTTCTTATATATATATATATATAATTGTGGTTAACCTGTCTATTTATTGCCTGTCAATAATCTGGTTCTTGAGAACCTTGCGTCTCCTTCACCTGTGTCAATTTATTGGTATAATTGAGCATTCATTCTATGTACCTTATCTGGGATAATTCTAATAGAATTGTTCCTTTATGCAAGCTATGTTGCATTGGTTTTCCTCCTATGCGGATATAAAACCTTTGTCCAATACAAGTATTGAGCGGAAAACTGGTCGATATTTCATATTGACGCAGTGGTCCTTTACAAACTATGCTTTACTTAATATAGGGCGAGACCACTATATTAGCTTGCCTGGTATTCATACATAGATATATGTACTCTTCGAGACTTTTCCAGAGTCTAGTAGGACTCTTCCCTGTAGGGGGCAGGAAGCTCTAACATAGTTTATAGTTAGTTGAAAAGATGTATAACGGTAACATCTTAGGTCTCTAGGTCTAGTCGACCGGGAAAAAAATTACCTCCGGGGAGTACGGCACGTTCTGAGAATCCACAGATACAGTAATGCTCTGGTACACTTCCATCAGGACGACATGGCTTGAGCCCAAAAAACGGATTTTGAGCGAAGCGAAAAATCTATTTTTGGGTGAGATGGCCATGTCGTCCTGATGGACCCGCCCTTGCCTTTCTAAGAAAGGGCTGTAGGACCCCTCCCTACATACAGTATCTGTAGCACCTCGTGTACGCTACAAGGAATACAGATGGCGCCAGGATTGGCGCCAGGCACGCATACGAATCGGGGGATAGGGAAGCCTTGGGAGCGGCTCCCCTTTTTCTTTCCCGAATTCGTATCTCGTCAATCACCTCCTACGAGACGAAATCTCTGTCCAGGATGTAGATTGCCATGTGACGTGTCTAGAATACGTCCTCTGATTTGTCGCGATATCCCTTTCACGAGGGATACTCGCTCCAGGAGTTAGAATTCTGGTACCTTAAGGTAAATTCTCTGGGAATATCGCCGTAGTTGTAATATACCCTAGGAAGCTACCCTATAGGAACTTCCATCAGGACGACATGGCCATCTCACCCAAAAATAGATTTTTCGCTTCGCTCAAAATCCGTTATATATATATATATATGCATATATATATACATATACAGTATATATATATATATATATATATAAAGGTTTAAAGGTCGCTTATGAATGGCAGAGGTAAGGAACAGTGACAATGCCGTAGCAGGACAATGCCCTAGAGATTGACCACATATACATATGATCAACGACCAGGCAATGGCTGCTGATGACTTAGCAGGTCGACCTACACGTTCCTTCAATACCCCCTTCCTTAGCTCACAAGAATGGTGAGATTGTAGACACTACTAGAAACTCGAGACTGAGTGGTTCTCGAACCCCAGTTCAACAGATCGCCAAGTAGGTAAGTTTCCAATTGGCTATCACAAGCCGACAAATAAATAAAACCATAATATTGTTCAGGTGGAAGGTTGACCTGGAGGAATGGTATTGTTGAGCTCTTAAAAGCCTCCAAGACCTTCTAAAAGATTTCAAGACCCTCTAAAAGACTTCAAGACCCTATAAAAGTTTTCAAGACCCTCTACAAGACTTCAAGACCCTATAAAAGATTCCAAGAGCCTCTAATAGCCTTCAAGAGCCTTTGAAAACCCTCAAGAGCCTCTAAAATCCTCCAAGACTCTAAAAGCCTCCAAGGGCCGCCAAGAGTATCTTAAAGCCAGGAAAGCCTCAAAAAGCCTCTAAAAGTCTCTAAAACCCTTCAAGAGCCTCAAAAAAACCCCAAGAGCCTCTAAAAGCCTCCAAGACTCTAAAACCCTCCAAGAGTCTCTAAAAGCCTTCAAGAGCCTCAAAAAGCCTGCAAAGCCTCAAAAAGCCAATAGCATCTAAAAGCCTCCAAGAGCTTCTAAAATTTTATATGAGCCTCTACAACCCTCCAAAAGCCTCTAAAAATTTCCAAAACCTTCCAAAACCTCCAAGATCCTCTAATAGCCTCCTAGATCCCCAAAATCGAACAAGTAAGATGATGCTTAGAGTTGACTTGGGATTTGAAGCAGATATACCATTGAAGAATTATTCCAGTAATCATTCCAGAGATTGAAGATATCTTACTTAAGCCTTTTGGTTGTAAGAAAAGTAGATAGTACCGG
>NC_090734.1:18989795-18994795 GCF_036898095.1 Palaemon carinicauda
TAGTTTGTTTTCGATTCATCATCGTTATCATCATCATCTCCTCCTACACCTACTGAAGCAAACTTCGCGTAATTATTAGTTTGTTTTCGATTCATCATCATTATCATCATCATCTCCTCCTACACCTACTGAAGCAAACTTCTCGTAATTATTAGTTTGTTTTCGATTCATCATCATTATCATCATCATCTCCTCCTACACCTACTGAAGCAAACTTCTCGTAATTATTAGTTTGTTTTCGATTCATCATCATTATCATCATCATCTCCTCCTACACCTACTGAAGCAAACTTCTCGTAATTATTAGTTTGTTTTCGATATATCATCATTATCATCATCATCTCCTACACCTACTGAAGCAAACTTCTCGTAATTATTAGTTTGTTTTCGATACATCACCTACTGAAGCAAACTTCTCGTAATTATTAGTTTGTTTTCGATACATCATCATTATCATCATCATCTCCTCCTACACCTACTGAAGCAAACTTCTCGTAATTATTAGTTTGTTTTCGATTCATCATCATTATCATCATCATCTCCTCCTACACCTACTGAAGCAAACTTCTCGTAATTATTAGTTTGTTTTCGATTCATCATCATTATCATCATCATCTCCTCCTACACCTACTGAAGCAAACTTCTCGTAATTATTAGTTTGTTTTCGATTCATCATCATTATCATCATCATCTCCTCCTACACCTACTGACGCAAACTTCTCGTAATTATTAGTTTGTTTTCGATTCATCATCATTATCATCATCATCTCCTCCTACACCTACTGACGCAAACTTCTCGTAATTATTAATTTGTTTTCGATTCATCATCATTATCATCATCATCTCCTCCTACACCTACTGAAGCAAACTTCTCGTAATTATTAATTTGTTTTCGATTCATCATCATTATCATCATCATCTCCTCCTACACCTACTGAAGCAAACTTCTCGTAATTATTAGTTTGTTTTCGATTTATCATCATTATCATCATCATCTCCTCCTACACCTACTGAAGCAAACTTCTCGTAATTATTAGTTTGTTTTCGATATATCATCATTATCATCATCATCTCCTACACCTACTGAAGCAAACTTCTCGTAATTATTAGTTTGTTTTCGATACATCATCATTATCATCATCATCTCCTCCTACACCTACTGAAGCAAACTTCTCGTAATTATTAGTTTGTTTTCGATTCATCATCATTATCATCATCATCTCCTCCTACACCTACTGAAGCAAACTTCTCGTAATTATTAGTTTGTTTTCGATTCATCATCATTATCATCATCTTCTCCTCCTACACCTACTGAAGCAAACTTCTCGTAATTATTAGTTTGTTTTCGATTCATCATCATTATCATCATCATCTCCTCCTACACCTACTGAAGCAAACTTCTCGTAATTATTAGTTTGTTTTCGATTCATCATCATTATCATCATCATCTCCTCCTACACCTACTGAAGCAAACTTCTCGTAATTATTAGTTTGTTTTCGATACATCATCATCATCATCATCATCTCCTCCTACACCTACTGAAGCAAACTTCTCGTAATTATTAGTTTGTTTTCGATTCATCATCATCATCATCATCATCATCTCCTCCTACACCTACTGAAGAAAACTTCTCGTAATTATTAGTTTGTTTTCGATTCATCATCATTATCATCGTCATCTCCTACACCTACTGAAGCAAACTTCGCGTAATTATTAGTTTGTTTTCGATTCATCATCATTATCATCATCATCTCCTCCTACACCTACTGAAGCAAACTTCGCGTAATTATTAGTTTGTTTTCGATTCATCATCATTATCATCATCATCTCCTACACCTACTGAATCAAACTTCTCGTAATTATTAGTTTGTTTTCGATTCATCATCATTATCATCATCATCATCTCCTCCTACACCTACTGAAGCAAACTTTGCGTAATTATTAGTTTGTTTTCGATTCATTATCATCATCATCATCATCATCTCCTCCTACACCTATTGACGCAAACTTCGCGTGAATCAAACTTTGCGTAATTATTAGTTGGTTTTCGATTCATCATCATTATCATCATCATCTCCTCCTACACCTACTGAAGCAAACTTCGCGTAATTATTAGTTTGTTTTCGATTCATCACCATTATCATCATCATCTCCTCCTACACCTACTGAAGCAAACTTCGCGTAATTATTAGTTTGTTTTCGATTCATCATCATTATCATCATCATCTCTTCCTACACCTACTGAAGCAAACTTCTCGTAATTATTAGTTTGTTTTCGATTCATCATCATTATCATCATCATCTCCTCCTACACATACTGAAGCAAACTTCTCGTAATTATTAGTTTGTTTTCGATATATCATCATTATCATCATCATCTCCTACACCTACTGAAGCAAACTTCTCGTAATTATTAGTTTGTTTTCGATACATCACCTACTGAAGCAAACTTCTCGTAATTATTAGTTTGTTTTCGATACATCATCATTATCATCATCATCTCCTCCTACACCTACTGAAGCAAACTTCTCGTAATTATTAGTTTGTTTTCGATTCATCATCATTATCATCATCATCTCCTACACCTACTGAAGCAAACTTCTCATAATTATTAGTTTGTTTTCGATATATCATCATTATCATCATCATCTCCTACACCTACTGAAGGAAACTTCTCGTAATTATTAGTTTGTTTTCGATACATCACCTACTGAAGCAAACTTCTCGTAATTATTATTTTGTTTTCGATTCATCATCATTATCATCATCATCTCCTCCTACACCTACTGAAGCAAACTTCTCGTAATTATTAGTTTGTTTTCGATACATCATCATTATCATCATCATCTCCTCCTACACCTACTGAAGCAAACTTCTCGTAATTATTAGTTTGTTTTCGATTCATCATCATTATCATCATCATCTCCTCCTACACCTACTGAAGCAAACTTCTCGTAATTATTAGTTTGTTTTCGATTCATCATCATTATCATCATCATCTCCTCCTACACCTACTGAAGCAAACTTCTCGTAATTATTAGTTTGTTTTCGATACATCATCATTATCATCATCATCTCCTCCTACACCTACTGAAGCAAACTTCTCGTAATTATTAGTTTGTTTTCGATCCATCATCATTATCATCATCATCTCCTCCTACACCTACTGAAGCAAACTTCTCGTAATTATTAGTTTGTTTTCGATTCATCATCATCATCGTCATCATCATCTCCTCCTACACCTACTGAAGCAAACTTCTCGTAATTATTAGTTTGTTTTCGATTCATCATCATCATCATCATCTCCTCCTACACCTACTGAAGCAAACTTCTCGTAATTATTAGTTTGTTTTCGATTCATCATCATCATCATCATCATCATCTCCTCTTACACCTACTGAAGCAAACTTCTCGTAATTATTAGTTTGTTTTCGATTCATCATCATCATCATCATCATCATCTCCTCCTACACCTACTGAAGCAAACTTCTCGTAATTATTAGTTTGTTTTCGATTCATCATCATCATCATCATCATCATCTCCTCCTACACCTACTGAAGCAAACTTCTCGTAATTATTAGTTTGTTTTCGATTCATCATCATCATCATCATCATCATCTCCTCCTACACCTACTGAAGCAAACTTCGCGTAATTATTAGTTTGTTTTCGATTCATCATCATCATCATCATCTCCTCCTACACCTATTGACGCAAACTTCGCGTAATTATTAGTTTGTTTTCGATTCATCATCATCATCATCATCTCCTCCTACACCTATTGACGCAAACTTCGCGTAATTATTAGTTTGTTTTCGATTCATCATCATTATCATCATCATCTCCTCCTACACCTATTGACGCAAACTTCGCGTAATTATTAGTTTGTTTTCGATTCATCATCATTATCATCATCATCTCCTCCTACACCTATTGACGCAAACTTCGCGTAATTATTAGTTTGTTTTCGATACATCATCATTATCATCATCATCTCCTCCTACACCTATTGACGCAAACTTCGCGTAATTATTAGTTTGTTTTCGATACATCATCATTATCATCATCATCTCCTCCTACACCTACTGAAGCAAACTTCTCGTAATTATTAGTTTGTTTTCGATTCATCATCATTATCATCATCATCTCCTCCTACACCTACTGAAGCAAACTTCTCGTAATTATTAGTTTGTTTTCGATACATCATCATTATCATCATCATCTCCTCCTACACCTACTGAAGCAAACTTCTCGTAATTATTAGTTTGTTTTCGATACATCATCATTATCATCATCATCTCCTCCTACACCTACTGAAGCAAACTTCTCGTAATTATTAGTTTGTTTTCGATTCATCATCATCATCATCATCATCATCTCCTCCTACACCTACTGAAGCAAACTTCTCGTAATTATTAGTTTGTTTTCGATTCATCATCATCATCATCATCATCATCTCCTCCTACAACTACTGAAGCAAACTTCTCGTAATTATTAGTTTGTTTTCGATTCATCATCATCATCATCTCCTCCTACACCTACTGAAGCAAACTTCGCGTAATTATTAGTTTGTTTTCGATTCATCATCATCATCATCATCATCATCTCCTCCTACACCTACTGAAGCAAACTTCGCGTAATTATTAGTTTGTTTTCGATTCATCATCATCATCATCATCACCATCTCCTCCTACACCTACTGACGCAAACTTCGCGTAATTATTAGTTTGTTTTCGATTCATCATCATCATCATCATCACCATCTCCTCCTACACCTACTGACGCAAACTTCGCGTAATTATTAGTTTGTTTTCGATTCATCATCATCATCATCATCACCATCTCCTCCTACACCTATTGACGCAAACTTCGCGTAATTATTAGTTTGTTTTCGATTCATCATCATCATCATCATCACCATCTCCTCCTACACCTATTGACGCAAACTTCGCGTAATTATTAGTTTGTTTTCGATTCATCATCATTATCATCATCATCTC
>NC_090734.1:18999795-19002295 GCF_036898095.1 Palaemon carinicauda
ATATATATATATATATATACATATAAATATGTATGTATATATATATATATATATATATATATATATATATATATATATATGTATATATATATATATATATATATATATATATATATATATATATATGTATATATATATGTATATATATATATATATGTACATATATATATATATATATATATATCTTTATATATGTAGTCAGACACTTGCTCTTTATCATATATGGGAGATCGTCATACAATAAGTGGTGGTGTCGTCATTGCACTGCCCGTGGAACACCATAGGCAATACTTGAAGGTCTTTGAAACGCCCACTTTTTAATCTTCTAATTTACTTCTTTCCTTTTAGCTGTCCAACTTTCTTTACACGTAAGCGGCGAATGGACTTCCCTGACGACCTTCCAAATTTTAATAATTTCCAGCATTTTCCATAACAGGTATTCCCTGCATGTTTCATTAGTCTACGATTAAAGTTGTGGCCTGAAAGTTGTTCGCAAACAAA
The DNA here is from genome assembly GCF_036898095.1 of Palaemon carinicauda. NCBI lineage: Eukaryota > Metazoa > Arthropoda > Malacostraca > Decapoda > Palaemonidae > Palaemon > Palaemon carinicauda. The sequence goes on from NC_090734.1 coordinate 19,000,297, forward strand.
CACACACACAAACGAACACACATACATGGGAGAAAAGATAACCTCCATCCAATTTCGTTGGCGGAGTTAAAATGAATCTCTTGCAATATAAGACCAGTGTGACTTTGACCTTGACCTTCCAAAATTTAATCATTTCCAGCTTTTTACATAACAGTTAATCCCTGCAAGTCTCATTACTCTACGATTAAAGTTGTGGCCAGGAAACTGTTCAAAACACACACACACATACACACACACACACACAAACAAACTAACACATACATACAGGTGTGACACATATACATACAGAGGAGAAAACATAACCTCCATCCAACTTCGTTGGCGGAGTTGAAAATAATCTCTTGCAATGTAAGACCATATTCATATGCCATTTGTAATACACAGCATAACCACACATTCGTCAAACTGCTTCGTATCTCAGTGTTAGACTTAAAAGCATTCTGTTTTCGAAAATACCACCGAGCATCACCGAGAACAGTAAATTCGCCAGCAATTAACCCTCCGAATGCTTTTGCTATCTCGGTCACGACAGAGAGATTACAGCAGATTCATAACTAACTCCATTAGCGACTATCTCGGCCTTCCGGAACATAACCCCAGTCCCGCTTTTGATGTCGGAATCACAAACCATATCTGGCTTTTCCTTGTCTCGGATTATCAGTGCAAATTCGCTGTGCGTGTTAAGGTGTATATGGTCTTTGCTGGATTAGCAAAATTTGAATTTGATCACCTATATATTATAATAATATTATTATGCATCCAAATGTGCATATAATAACTAAAAGTTCTATCACATAAATTATATATACAACAACAACAACAAATGCAGCCGTATCTAGTCCAATGCAGGACAAAGACCTCAGACTTGTTAAATCATATCTGGGGTTTGGACAGTTTACATCACCTCTCAAGCCAGTTCAGATTGGTGATGGTGGAAGATTTTGGTCTGATCGTTCACAGCAGACCAATCTAGTGTGGGTGGCCCTGACTAGTATAGCTTTGCTGATGATGACAATACACAACCTTTTCATCAGGTTAAGGTATCTCCATAATTAAAGGGATATATATATATATATATATATATATATATATATATATATATATATATATATATCAATATATACAGTATATATGTAGACATATATATATATATATATATATATATATATATATATATATATATATATATATATATATATATATACAGTATATATATATATATATATATATATATACATATATATATATATATATATATATATATATATATATATATAGTGGGTCATAATAGCTCAATGGTTTGACCCAGCAACTACCACTTTGGTGTATGTTAGCTATACTGTATCAAAATAATGCCAGCCATCACTGAAACCAAGAGATTGGTTTATGTGCATCGTGACCGATTGTTATGCAACTTGGCTGACGTTTTCTTGGGCCGCGATCGATTCCGGACTACTGAACTAGATCCCAGACTAGTTTCAACAGATCCTCTGTTGTAAATTGCTGCCATCATCAGCTAGGGTAAAAAAAAAGGTTATGAGTTACCTAGATTATCATGTATACTTGTAGGCATACGTGTGTGTATTTATCAAATCAACCTAAGAGTTCACGTCATTGTTCTCTAGTCTTGGGTAGTGCCATATCCTCTGTATCATGGTCTTCCACAGTCTTGGGGTAGAGTTCACTTGCTTGAAGATACAATCTGGCACACTATTCTGTTTTGTTTTTCTTCCTCTGTTTTCTTTGAAGTTTTTGTAGTTCATATATGTAAGATCTATTTCAATGTTGTTACTGTTCTTAATATATTCTATTTTAGTCGTTCACTACTTCTCTTGTAGTTTTTTATCACCTTGTTTCCTTTCCTCACTGGGAATTTTTTTCTATGGTTTGGACCTTCGGATTATAGCAGCCTGCTTTTCCGCATAGGATTATTGCATAGATAGCAATAATAATAATAATAATGATAATAATAATAATAATAATAATAATAATAATAATA
>NC_090734.1:19009795-19014795 GCF_036898095.1 Palaemon carinicauda
TACACGATTTCTGTTTTCGAATTTATATGTATATAGGGGAAATGAAACAGGAAATAGAACGTGATATGAGAAGTAGTAATGTTTCTCGGTATTGTCTCTCGCATCTTCTCCTTCTTCGAAAAAGAATAAAAGGTGAGTTTTATCTATTCAGACTCTCCTACACGATTTCAATTTTCGAGTATATATATATATATAAGAAAAGCGTGAAATTGAATTTGATAGGTTTTAATTCTAAGTTGCAGTATTTTGTAATACACTTTACCTTTTATTTTCCTTCCCTGACATTAACCTGAATTTACAGTATAGTATTGTTTCTTTCAATTTTTTTACATATATATGTATATATATATATATATATATATATATATATATATATATATATATATATATAGATATGTGTGTATATATATATATATATATATATATATATATATATATATATATATATATATATATATATATTTCATGTTATGTTACGGCGTTTTTAATGGTTCTCTTGCCCTAAGGGTTGTTATGGCCTTATGGGTAACGTCTCTGCCTAGTGATCCCTAGACGGGGGTTCGAGTCCCGCTCAAACTCGTTAGTTCCCTTGGTCGCTGCAACCTCCCCATCCTTGGGAGCTTATGAGATTATGAATCTACCTTCTGAGTCATCAGCAGCCATTACCTGGCCCTCAATGGTCCTTACCTGGGTGGAGAGGGTTTTAGCCGCTCATCATATGAGCATTGTCCTGTTTGCTAGGGCAATATCACTTTCCCTTGCCTCCGCCATTCATAAGCGGACATTAAACCTTTTAATTGTTGTTTTCAATTTTACAACTATTATTTTGGTAAACAGTTGAGTCAATGATGAATCTTTCAGATTAATCTTTTAGTGAATCTTTCAGATTTATCTTACTACAATTTCTCCTTGTAGAATATCGATGCATTTCACCTGAATTACACATGAAAATGCTGACGCTCATAATGTATACTACTATGGAACCTCAAAAGCTCAAACTTGCAGTGATTGTTTCTATGTTGGACGGGCTGACTAAGTGTCTCTTTATAGTTTATATATATATATATATATATATATATATATATATATATATATATATATATATATATATATATATATACATATACTGTATATATACATATTCATATATATGTATGTATATATACATATATATACACATATGTATATATATGTATATGTGTGTATATATATATATATATATGTATATATATATGTATATATATATATATATACATATATGTATATTTATATGAATGGTCTATTTTTATGTTTTAAATGTTCCTATTCTATATTAGTTGTTCGTTATTTCTTTTGTAAGTTATTTCTTTATTTTTCTTTCCTCTGTTGGAAACTTTTGTCTTATAACATTTCCCTTTCCTTATTGGGCTGTTTTTCCCTTTCGGGTTCTTGGACTTATAGAATTTTGCCTCTCCAACTAGGGTTATAGCTTAGCTAGTAATAGTAATAATACATTTTATAATAGCAATAAGAATATAAAAAAGAAAAAAATATATAACTCCCTCCAACAGAATTCAAACGTTAACGGAAACTCCAAAAATAAAAGATTTTCAAAGTTTGGGAGCAGCTTTTCCTAAAAATATGTTCTCCGACTATATAAGTAAATTCGTATGGCCCCCAAAAATATATATACAATAGAAGAAAATTCATCTCCACTTGCTTTACCGAGCAACTTAAGGAAGGAAGAAAGTATTTAACCAAATTTCAGTACAGTAACCTTGTAGTTTATGGGAAAAGTTTTTAGGTTTAATAAGAGTTTTTTTTTTTTTTTTTTTTTTTTTTTACGACAGACAATCCTCTGAATACGACGACCAGATTTGGTCGGTCCAAAAGGAAGTGTTTAAGAGGCAGTTGAAGTTTATCTTGCCCTTAGTAGTAGTAGTAGTAGTAGGAGTAGTAGTAGTAGTAGTAGTAGTAGTAGTAGTAGTAGTAAAGAAGAGACAAGAAGAATGGAGGCGGAAGGTGAGGAAACAAGGACTTTAAACTTTAAATGTAAATTAACGAGCGGAAGTCTTGAAAAATAAAAATAATAATAATAGGTAGGACATGCAGACTAACATGGACAGACACACAGACAGAAAGAATACGTATCTAGATGAAGAAACAAATAAATTGTAGAGAAGATAGACAGACGACCAGATAAATAGACAAAGACAGAAAGACGCACAAAGATAAGATGAATTATAACTGAAAGATTGTGGTGGCCGATGCGGTAACGTCCCTGACTGGTGAACGCCAGACTGGGGTTCGAGTCCAGCTCAAACTCGTCAGTTCCTTTGGCTGCTGCAACCCCACCATCCTTATAAGCTAAGAATGGGGTGTTTAGGGGAGACTATGTCTATCTGCCATTTCCTGGCCCTCTTTGGTCCTTGCTTGGGTGGAGAGGGGGCTTGAACTCGGGTCATATGTATATATGTTCAGTCTCTAGGGCATTGTCCTACTCGATAGGGCAGTGTGACTTTCCCTTGCCTCTCCCATTCATGAGCGGCCTTTAAACCTTTAAGTGAATTTGTACAAATATATAAAATCCTTTTCATTTTACTTAATCCGATTTTCCAAAAATGAATGAAATCAAATATGAAGTTTCACAATAGTCAATATATATGATTCATCACTCTTACACTTTTATGTACATTGATTACCATTAGATTTCTTAATAATAATTCTCTTCTCGCGTTCTTAATTTTCAGTCGAGTTATTTATGGCTAACGTTGTACATTCGTTTGTTCGTTCGTAAGTATAGCATATTATTTGGATAATCAAAAGAAGGATTTATGAAATCCCTTCAGATTTTCGCTCAAACTTTTAACTAAATCAGTTAAGATGTTAATTAAAATTATTATTATATCTATTTCTTCCCTGAGAAATTAGCTGCAATGTAATTAGCTGAGTATAGGTTTCCCAACTCATAATAATTTTTAATTATCAACGAATTATTTTCTTAATATGAAAATGAATGATGAAACAGTGGGGCTCAATAAATCATTATTAGACTTTACATCAAAACACTCTCAAAATACAAAGTGATCTTGTTCTGTTTTATAGATTAAAATATGTTTCTTCATGTAGGCAATCTTTCTTAATCAGTTTAATTAAAACTGAAATTATTTTCCCTTTAGGGAATATTATTTCTCTTCAAAATATTTATGAATTTCATGAACTTTAAAAGACTGATTAATGAATTGGATGTAAGAATTTATGAACTTTAAAAGACAGATTTATGAATTTAATGTTCGAACTTATGAATTTTAAAGGACAGATTTATGTTTTGATGTCTTAATTAGGAATTTTAAAACCCATATATATATATATATATATATATATATATATATATATATATATATATATATATATATATATGTATGTATGTATATATATACTGTATATATATATATATATATATATATTATTATTATTATTACTTACTAAGCTACAACCCTAGTTGGAAAAGCAGTATGCTATAAGCCCAGGGGCTCCAACAGGGAAAATAGCTCAGTGCGGAAAGGAAAAAAGGAAAATAAAATATTCTAAGAAGAGTAACAACAATAAATATCTCCTATATAAACTATAAAAACTTTAACAAAACAAGAGGAAGAGAAATAAGATAGGAGAGTGTGCTCAAGTGTACCCTCAAGCAAGAGAACTCTAACCCAAGACAGTGAAAGGCCATGGTACAGAGGCTATGGCACTACCCAAGACTAGAGAACAGTGGTTTGATTTTGGAGTGTCCTTCTCCTAGAAGAGCTGCTTACCATAGCTAAAGAGTCTCTTCTACCCTTACCAAGAGGAAAGTGGCACTGAACAATTACAGTGCAGTAACCCCTTGGGTGATGAAGAATTGTTTGGTAATCTGTTTTGTCAGGTGTATGAGGATAGAGGAGAATATGTAAAGAATATGCCAGACTATTCAGTGTGTATGTAGGCAAAGGGAAAATGAACCGTAACCAGAGAGGAGGATCCAATGTAGTACTGTCTGGCCAGTCAAAAGACCCCATAACTCTCTAGCGGTAGTATCTCAACGGGTGGCTGGTGCCCTGGCCAACCTCTATATATATATATATATATATATATATATATATATATATATATATATATATATATATGTATATATATATATATATATATATGTGTGTGTGTATATATATATGATTTTTTTTACAGTTATTAAAATATTTTGTATTAATAGTTCATTACTTCTTTTGTAGTTTATCTCCTCCTTTATTTCCTTTCCTCACGGGGCTATTTTTTCCTTGTTAAAGCTCTTGATCTTATAACATCCTGCTTTTCCAACTAGGGCTATAGCTTGGCTTGGAATAATAATAATTCATAAAAATTTATAAAATTGATGTCTATATTCATGAATTTGAAGCTTCAATTTATGAATCTGAAGTTCGGATTTAATGAATATGAAGTCCGAATCTATGATTTTGAAGCTCCAATTTATGAACTTGAACTCCAAATTTATGAAATTGAAGAGACATATTAATTAATTTAATTGCCTAATTTATGAATCTAATGAACAAATTTATGAATTAGAAATCCGAATGAGTGATGTTGAAGTATAAATGTATGACTTTAAAATCAGACTCAATGAATTTAAAGAACAAATTTATGAATCTCCAGAACAAATTTATGAATTAGAAATCCTAATGAGTGATGCTGAAGTATAAATGTATGACTTTAAAGTCTGAATCAATAAGTTTAAAGAACAAATTTATGAATCTCATGAATAAATTTATGAATTAGAAATCAGAATGAGTGATGTTGAAGTCTTAATATATAAGTTTAAAGTCCGAATCAATGAATTTAAAGTACAAATTTATGATTTTGAAGTCAGAAATTATAGGAATTTAAAAGGCGGTTTCCCTTACCGCCTACCATCCTTTTTTTTTTTTTTTTTTTTTTTTTTTTTTTTTTTTTTTTTTTTTTCCTATGAACTGAAGCGGAAAATTGGATGGGAA
>NC_090734.1:19022295-19029795 GCF_036898095.1 Palaemon carinicauda
ATATATATATATATATATATATATATATATATATATATGTGTGTGTGTGTGTGTGTGTGTGTGTGTGATTATTGACAACACTTTATTTTTAGAAACTCCACTTGCAAAAATTCATTTACCTGAAATAAGCCCCGAGCAGAATCATCATTAATCTTGATAACTGTTGTTGGAACGATAATCAGCTAAATTTGGAAGGACATTGGCAATAGAATATTCTCTATTACAAGAAATAACTTAATATCTTTTTTTTATATCTTTACATTTCATTTTTATTTGAAAATATAGGCATTAATCTATTGGTGATTATATTTTGAGCTTCCAATTATGAGAGTGAATTTATGTAATTGAGTGTAAAAGAGGTGGCGTTTTCATGGAGACCTTAAATGGAAAGAACTCCTTAAGCGTTTTATTTCAATTTACAAATTTTCAATGGAAATCATGATAATATCTCTAATATAAACGACCCCTCAGAAGGTTTAGGAATGGAATTTGATGACACATACAATGAAATTTTTAATAACTAAAATTTTATTGAAATATAGTAACGGTAAAGCAATCCAACTAACACTAGTGGTGGGAAGAAGTTTCTCATGATTGCTTTGCGGTGTGACAAGTAGCAGCATTAATCCGTCGCTACGGCCAACCAATCACAATGTTTACAAGAGAACATCGGCGGGAAGTATCAATGTTAGATTGTGATGCACGATATATTTCTTCTTATTTGAAAGTGTTTTCGGTGCAACAAGTTTCGTTTATTGTTTTGTGGTAACAAACTAATGGTTCAGGAATACAATGTGAATTAATAAAGATACCAGTGTTGAGATTCGAACGGAAAATCAGCGAATGTTTTCATTGACATTTTAGATATCGAGAAATCGCTTCGCCTTGCTGTGATGAAAAAGGTTTTTAGTGAAACAATATGCCTATCAGTTATATTCATATATAATATTAATGATTAAAATCAATATTACGTAGATTTTAAGGTTAGTCTTATATTCCGGGTATAATAGCATTCCCAAGTCACTAAAAATAAATAGACCATCAAGTAGTGTAGTTCGCTGTCTGGCCACCAGGGCGGCTCTGTAGTCTGTAGTTGCTTATGAGCCGCACTCATTAGACTGTCTCTTGGCAAATTGTTTTCATCAAATTATTAATACAATGGTTACGTTGTCCAGCATATAATTGCAAGAAATTGCCACAGGAATTCTTTAGAAAGTAACAGGTAAGCAAACCTTGGTCACATTTATGATTTCTATCGTATTCTAACCTGTCATTGGTAGATACGCTGTCAACGTGTTTCCCATTTTCAATCTGTTGCTGTCCCATAGTGATACGTAAATACAGTGGTCATTTAAATACAACTATCATATTATATCCTGTCTTACTTAGGCCACATTTAGTGTGGCCACATATGTTGCTTGTCATTATAACTGCTTAGCGAAAGGCAGGGTTTTAGGGTTTTATCTACCAGGTCTTTTGGCTTCAATATACCAAAATAGTGCGTGATAGTAGGCCTAGGCCTAAGGTAATCTCATGCCATACTGTTTCCACCAACATCTCTTATGATTCGAATATGACATTAATGCATTTCATATATGGATTTTGGGTTATATTCCACATTACTGGGGCCAATGAGGCCAATCAGTTCCAAGATGCAGTTATGGGGGAGGGCGTGGAATCCTGTGGTAGTACAATGGAGTAAAACTCAGGATATCAATCAGTAGTTGAGTAAAAAGAAAGGGGGAATGTAGGTAAAGTAAATGGCTGAAAAGTGGGTGCAATTAGGGACTGAAGGTAAGCTGCTAAGATCCTGCGGGAACAAAGACGTATGACATATATTTTGTCAATACAGTAGGCATAGGCCTAAGGTTTTACTATGTGATTCTGATTGTGTCAACATGAGTAATGTTTGAAACATTTCAGATTATATATATACAGTATATATATATATATATATATATATATATATATATATATATATATATATATATATGTGTGTGTGTGTGTGTGTGTATATATATATATATATATATATATATATATATATATATATATATATATATATAGATATATATATATATATATATATATATATATATATATATAAATGTATATCAATATATATATGAATACATATATATATATATATATATATATATATATATATATATATATATATATATATATATATGAGGAATCTAGCTGAGGCCCTTTGCGTCAATAGGAGTAGGTGGAAATGAGTATATATATATATATATATATATATATATATATATATATATATATATATATATATACAAACATGAATCACTGGTGTAGATCATGCCCCTTCAAAATAAACAACACATCATTCTACCTTTGGTTAATAATAACTTGAGTTTCATCCATGATATACTTCAAGACAGTTACCATCAACGCCTCCAATGCTTATCGAATTGCATCCTTGGTCTACATAGTTCCGCCTTCACCTCACAGGATTTGATTTTGATTTCCATTTTTCAATTGATTTCTATCCCGGAGTCGAAAAGGAACAATATAAATTGGTTAGAAACGAATTTCCGTTAGTCGTTGGAGAAAACATTTCTAGTGATTTAATTATGAGTGTGTGTAGATAAAACAAAGAGAAAGGGATAGGATGTTGACATAACAAATGGAGGACATTGGCTGGGGATTTTAATTAATGAAATCATTCTAAGAACTACGGAAATCATTTTCATTTCAGCATTTTTTGACTTTTGTTTCCTGCATATAAATTTTGAAACTTGTGTTATTTGTTGTTGATGGGATATATAATAGTCTTACGTCTAGGTCTCCCTTTGACTTTACATCACTCAATATTAATCTATTTATTTTTCTAACTGTTCAGGTATGCTCATTAAATTTATACTATCGCTGATTTCTTCCTGAAAAGGGTCTGCTGTCTTAATATTAAGTATAACTAGATGAAACTTGATTATCAACATAGTTTTAATTATTACAAGCTAAGCTATAACCCTAGTTGGAAAAGCAAGATGCTGTAACCCCTAGGGCTCCAACAGAGGAAAATAGCCCAGTGAGGAAAGGAAACAAGGAAATAAACTAGAAAAGAAGTAATAAACAATCAAAATAAAATTAGATCTTCCATATACTAACTACGAAAATTTCAGAAAGAGGAAGAGAAATCAAATAGAACAGCGTGCCCAAGTGCACCCTCAAGCAAGAAAACTCTAATCCAAGACAGTTAAAGCTATGGTACAGAGGCTATGGCACTACCCAAGACTTAAGAACAATGGCTTGATTTAGGAGCATCCTTCTCCTAGAAGCATTATTATTATTACGAGCAATGCTACAAAGCTAGTTGGGAAAGTAGGATGCTATTATTTAAATGGCTTCTACAGGGAAAAATAGCCCAGTGAGGATAAAATAGACCTATCATATATAACCTTTGAAGTGAGACATGTCTTTGACAGCCTGTTCAACGTATTGTATGTTGTTCTCGGTAACATTTAAGAGAAAAAATCTTCATTTTAAAGGAAGACTATTTCACGCTAAATTAGTTTATTCTTTAAAAGCTTTTATTTTGATACTGGATTTCTTCTGTATTTTGAATTTCAGTCTTAAAACTACATACATTTATTCGTTTGGAAATTATCCTGAAACTGACAGATGAAAAGGGATCAGCCTTTAATGGCTTCCCGACTCAGGAAATTTCTGTTGCACCAGAAAGGTAAATTTTGATGTTTTGTGGAAGGACAAGCTTACTAACTTTAATAATAAAACACATTGATAATTATATGCATAAATGCAATATATATATATATATATATATATATATATATATATATATATATATATATGTATATATATATATATATATATATATATATATATATATGTATATATATATATATATGTATATATATATATATATATATATATATATATATATATATATAAATTGTCACTAACGTAAAAGACTTTCAACCTTTCTGATATTTAATCCTGGGTTTAAGTGAATTTGTTATAAATATCAAATTGGTACTGAGTATATGAATATATATATATATATATATATATCTATATATATATATATATATTATGTATGTATGTATGTATATATATACATATATATGTACATATATATATATAATTTATATATATATATATAGATTTATATATATATATATATATATATATATATATATATATATATATATATATATATCACTAGGATGTCCGACTTTAGCAATGTTCCTGGATGCCCAAAGGGAGTCATTTTGACTCCCACAGGATTTTTTGGTTATTTCAGGAAATAATTAGTTTTCTATCATTCCTTTTTAATGTTATAACAAGTTTTGTATACAAACAATGTAATATTATTGTGTTCAATATTTTTTTGTTGGAAATACTTATAATCAAATTTAGTTACCCACATGGATGCCCACGGAGAGTCATTTCAACCTTAATTATGTAAATAAAAGTTTATATATTGATTCTTATATTCATTATTACATAAATAAAGCGTAATTTTATTCAGTTGTAGGTCTCATAATATTGGTCTTAGGAAGAAAATTATAAACGTTTGATTGGGCTTATAGATCTTTTATTTTTACTATATTTTTTGGAATACCATTTGTATTCCAATGCATACAGGACTGAAGAAACTGAAAAAAATCTTAAAAATAAAGAGGTAGATATCCTAGTAATCATACAATAGGCAACTACATGAATATCCATTTGAATCTATTCGAGATCACATTTTTTTACACACACGTTCAACTTTTGAGGTGCAGATCCCATATACAGATTTTTCACATCTCGTGCAACTTCGTACTGTACGGTTTTTCTTGCAATGAGCCTTCAATTGGCAATATTTCTTTAGGTCTCTGTTTTGATCTTTGTTTTCTCCATTTCCTTGATTTCCCCTCTGATCCAATTTCTTCCTTGATTGTATAATTATATTTGCTAACTCTTCGGATAGTTGTTCTAGGAATTGTTTCCTGGTCATTTTTCTTTTGTCACTTCCTTGTGGATAATCCATGCATTTATAGCTTCCAGGTCTAAGGTAGTTTGGAAGGAATGAATAGCCCATCGCCTTGTGCACGTCCTCACTGAATACTTTCGAGCCATTTGGTCTAAAATATCCACTCCATATTTTGTTTCGTTGTAAAATTTGATTGTTTCCGTTGTTTTCTTAGCATTATTTTCTAAAGAAACATCTTGATGGAGAGTGCTAAGAACTGCAACATTTTTTTTTTTTTAGTTTTCCCTTATAAACTGTAAGAGTCGTGTCACCAGACTTGTAAAGATTGGTAGAATACAAATTATATTTCATGGTTCTCACTGTCGCAGGCACTTCTCTTCTTATTTTTTTCATGGTCTCTATGATACGGGTTCCCTTTTTCTTTAGTTCTTTGGCTAAGTTGACCGATGCAAAATAATTATCTGTTGTGACATCTCTCCCTTTATTCAAATAGGGATCCATTAGTCTCAGGACCACATTATCAGCGACCCTCTTTTGTAGCACGATGCTCTTCTTTACCTACATAAGGAAATCCATTCACCAGATATTTACTCTCCTTATCTACAGCTAACCAGTACTTCTGACCATACTTATCAGGTTTTGATGCCATAAATTGTGTAAAAGGGCATCTTGCCTTACTAGGAAAGAGATGCTCGTCAATAGTTATATTAGGCCCAGGTTTGTAGCAAGCAATGCTGTTATATATAAATCTATTCCGTTCTGTAGAAAATAATGCAAATATGTCAATTTTGAGTCTCTTTGAACGTGTAGATTTATAGTCAAATCGCAAAAACCGTAGAATTTCACAGAATCTGTTTCCTGACGTAGCTTTCTTGCATAGTGGAGTACCCCCATTTATCTCTCAAAAGGCATTGCACAGGTCTGTCATTCTTAGCTGCTACACCTCGGGCATACATAACAGCAATAAATGCTCTAAGTTCTTCATCATTTAGAGAGAAATTTTGGCTTTTATTCTGTCTGTGAGCTTCAGCAATTGTACAATTTTTGATGTGCTGTATTATGAATTTGTCAATCTTTAGTCGACATGCACTTGCAGGGCTACCAACAGTAATACATCAGTTTGCATGGCCTGTAGATCCTGGGATTTCTCGTAAAATATTTTGTTCTGACCGTCTGCCACCTGAGCATTTATCAGCCAGAATTTGCACCCACTATGTACCATCCGAAGCAACAATATCTTCAAAATACACTCTTCTGTTTCTTCATTTGTAATGTAACGAACAGTTGAACTAGCATTAAGCTCTGCAACTGCTGCCAGATGTATGTATGTTGCATTCATACAAGGATAATGAAAACAATGAGAGAAAGTATGTAGTCATTCGATGAATATCAGTAAAATAACAAATGCTATGTTTCTTGAAAATTACCATTAGAAAAGTTACTTGAATTCCAAGGAAATGGGTTCATAAAATTAGAAAATAGTGAAAGAAAACATTTGTCAGCTTGTAAAAAAGCAAGAATTATCTTATATTCTTCAACATATGATGTAAAATTATTAGAACAGGGGATTCATATGATTTAAGAAGAGTTTCACAGAAAGGAGTCAAAATGACTCCCTTGGGCATCCATTACAACATCTGAAAAAATGATATCTAAAGTAATCCGGTAAAATGTTCTACGCTTGTAGGATGTAATACACTCAAATTCAATAAAAGTCACGAAAGGATTCGTAAAAATATATGGAAGAACCGAGCCTGGAGCTATTTGAATAGTAGCAAGGAGTCAAAGTGACTCCATCGGGCATCCTAGTAATATATATACATATATATATATATATATATATATATATATATATATATATATATATATATATATACAGTATATATATACAGTATATATATACAGTATATATATATATATATATATATATATATATATATATATATATATATATATATATATATATATATATATATATATAATAATAATAATAATAATAATAATAATAATTTGTCACTAACGCAAACGACTTAAAACCGTTCCGATATTTATTCCTGGGTTTAAGTGAATTCGATATAAGATCTCAGTATATGAATATATATATATATATATATATATATATATATTCATATTATATGTATATATATATGTATGTATATATATACATAATATATGTATATACACACATATATACAGTATATGAATATGTATATATATATACATATATATAAATATGTCCATATTATATATATATATATATATATATATATATATATGTATATATATATGTATGTATATATATATATATATACATATTATATGTATACATACACATATATATATGTGTATATATATATATATATATATATATATATATATATATATATATATATATATATATATATATATATATATATATATAACAGATGTTGACATAGGAAAAAGCTATTTATGGGTGAGAGAGCCATGTCCTGATATATATATATATATATATATATATATATATATATATATATATATATATATATATATATATG
>NC_090734.1:19034795-19037295 GCF_036898095.1 Palaemon carinicauda
TGTATATATTTTACCAAATTATATACTGTATGTGCATGTATATATGTATATATATACATATATATATGTATATAATGTGTATATACATATATATATATATATATATATATATATATATATATATATATAATGTGTATACACACATACACACACACACACATATATATATATATATATATATATATATATATATATATATTTGGGTATATGCATTATGTAAATGTGTATATATATAGTATATTTATGTGATTATACAGTCCTAAATACATGTGTGTGTGTATATATATATATATATATATATATATATATACAGTATATATATATATATATATATATATGTGTGTGTGTGTATATATATACTGTATATATGTATGTATATACATATGTGTGTGTATAAATGTGTATAGAATTCCTGTACATACAATTTTTTGCATGTATGTTATTGCAGTTACTACATGTAATAAATATATTTTCGTTTATACGGCTATGGATAATTCTATATCTCTAGGTAAGAAACGTGTTTCTATAGGTAGGCCTTCTTGCATTCTGTCATTAACAGTACAGAGAGAAAGAGAGGATTTGTAAGTTGGCAGAGGAGTTATTCTGTATTTTCCTCCAGTCTCTCTCCTGTTTCAGAAAACGAAAATTGTATCCAAATAATGTTAAGAATGTTAAGATAACCCTACACAATCCCCAACATCCTCTCTCCAACATCCTCTCTCCAACGTCCCCTCTCCAGCATCCCCTCCCCAACATTTCCCTCTTAACATTCCCCTCCCCAACATCTCCCTCTCCAACATCCCCTCTCCAACATCCCCTCCCCAACATTTCCCTCTCTAACATTCCCCTCCCCAACATCTCCCTCTCCAACATCTCCCTCCCCAACATTTCCCTCTCCAACATCCCCATCCCCAACATCTCCCTCCCCAACGTTCCCCAAACATCAAAGGCCAAAGAATTAAAGACACATCCATAATACTGTTATATGGATATCTATAACCGAAAATCAAAAGCAGATCAAAACAATACCGATAATCAACGCCGATATTAATTAACGCTGCAAATAGTAACATGTGTGTTGTGCTATGTTATTCATTCAGTTTTAATTGCCAAAAGGAATCAGGTCGGCTTTAGCTGCATGACCGTAATTCCGATACAAATGGAATTTTTAGCTAAAAATTCCATCATGAGAATTTCGTGATAAAGTGACTAATCTTGTAATGCATCAAAATGTACTGCCGTCAAATTCTCTCCCATTTCAGGATTTTTCTATATTAGATTATAGTGACATTATAGGAGATATGTAACTTACCAATTACCTAGAAGAAGGACACTCCAAAATCATACCATTGCTCTCTAGTATTTGGTCGTGCCATAGCCTCTGTACCATGATGTTTCACTGTCTTGGTTTAGAGATCTCTTGCTTGAGGGTACACTCGGGCACACTTTTCTATCTTGTTTCTCTTCCTTTTGTTGTTTTGAAGTTTTTATCCTCATAATATTTTCAAGTTTTTATAGTTTATATATGGACGATTTATTTTAATGTTGTTATTGGTCCTAAACTTATCTTTTAGTTTTTCCTTATTTCCTTTCCTTATTGGGCTATTTTCCCTATTGGGGCCCTTGGGCTTATAGCATCCTGCTTTTCCAGCTAGGGTTGTAGCTTACCAAGTAATAAGAATAATGATAATAATAAAATACTATCTGGTTGACAGAAGCTACTGAGTGCAAATTGGAAACTCTTATTCGCCATATAAACCTTTAAACAGAGGGGTACCTGAGGGAAGTGTACTGGGCCCAATCTTATTCTGTATCTATACTATTGGTCTATCGAAAGTAATGCAAAGGAATGAAGTAAAGTTTAAACTATTTGCAGATGATACATATTTACTTCTCCATAAATGATATAGATGAAACTACGAAAACGCTAAACCGAATCCTTTAGTGTTACGGTATGGATGACAATTAAACAACTAAAATCAAATGAAAATAAATCTGATTTTATGGTGGTCGGAAAGAAAAACAGCCTCAGAAACTTGGGTGACATTTAAATAAACATAAATAACAAATATGTAAAGGTCGCGATACAGGAGTATCTCTTGAGTGTAACTTGTCTTTCAATGCTCAAATGAATAATGCAGTAAAACCTGCTGTCTATCTTCTTAGAAACATTGTTTTAAAGAAGTAACTGAATGGATATTCTGTCAAGAAACTTGTAATAAACTGAGTTATTGCCAGGATTAACTACTGTAACTCCATCTACCACCATTTACCAAAAGTGCAACTTATGAAATTACAAAACATAATAAAACAGAGGGGCAAGACTGATAAAAAGTGTCCCACCCCGAGAAAAGATCACTCCTATACTAATTAATTTAACTGGCTGTCTATTAAAGCAACAATTGAGTTTAAAATAACCAAGTTATCAGAACCGGACGTCTAAAATATCTAAGAGAATTGCTACATGTTAAGCAGCCAACAAATCGTATTGACACGAGAA
>NC_090734.1:19042295-19047295 GCF_036898095.1 Palaemon carinicauda
TTCAAATATACACAACCGGTTTTAGTCAATGCAGTTTACTGTAGAATCCAATTGAAATATACATAATCGGTTTTGTGTAACTCGTTTTACTGTAGAATCGAATCCAAATACTCACAACCTGTTTCAGGAAATACATTTTAATGTAGAATCAAATCTAAATAAACACAACCGGTTTTATGTAATACATTTGACTAGAATCAAATCCAAATATTCACAACCTGTTTCAGGAAATACATTTTAATGTAGAATCAAATCTAAATAAACATCACCGGTTTTATGTAATACATTTGACTACAGAATCAAATCCAAATATACACAACCTGTATATAAAAGAAAGAATTCAGAGCTCGCCGTTATCATCAATCTCGAAAAGCATCAACACAAGAATATTCCCGGAAAAAGAATCCAGAGCGAAATGGAATATGATATACGCGACCAGAGACGTCTTCCTTTGCCATTATTCAAGTCGAAAAACCTCACAGAACGACACAGACAAAGATCGGGGAGGTAAGACATCCAGATGTTTTCTCTCTTCTATTTAATATCTGCGCTGAAAGAGAATGCCATCGTTGTTATGAATATTATACAAAGGCCGCGTTTTCAGAGGAAAAATAATTACTCCGGATGAGAAGTTTTGGAGGGAAAACTTATATATAGACATTTTCTGTTGGACGGGGATCGGGCCGGAAGTGATTTTCCTGGAAGCAGAACTGGAAATAGGTGGGATTTTGCTCGTCTCGTTCATGTTCAGGCAAAAAGAAAAAAAAAATTAACTTGAAATATGTTGGAACGTGTGAGGTTTTGGTCGTCTCGTTCATGTTCAGGCAAAAAAAAAGAACTTGAAATATGTTGGAACTGGTGAAGTTTTGCTCGTCTCGTTCATGTTCAGACAAAAATAATGCCTATGTTTACTAACATTTATTATTTATAATCGTCTGATATTTTCCTTAATACTGTAACAAATGAAATCGACCTACTCTTATCTTAATTCACAAGCATATGATGTGGTTTTGCTCGTCTGGTTCATGATCTGGCAAAAAAAATTGCAATGTTTACTAATATTTGTTTGTTATAATCTAATTATTTTACCTCAATACTGTAATAAATAAAATCGACCTACTTGTATCCTAATTCACAAGGATATATTGTGGTGTTACTCGTCTCGTTCATGTTCAGGCAAAAAAAAAAAAAATATGTTTACTAAAATTTGTTGGTTATAATCGTCTTATATTTTCCTTAATACTGAAATAAATGAAATCGACTATCTTAATTCACAAGAATCTGATGTGATTTTACTCATCCCGTTCATGATCAGGCAAAAAGAAAATTGTTTGTTTACTAACATTTGTTTGTTATAATCGTTGGATTTTTTCCTTAATACTGTAATAAATCAAATCAACTTACTCGTATCGTAATTCACAATAACCGAGCAATTATACTTTGATGTACAAAGAAAATGAATAATCTAAGTAATTTCAGAAGCAACAAAAGAAAGTGTTCATGATTACTAAAATTCATTTGTTACAATCGTCTGAGTTTTTCCTTAGTACTGTACTGAAATCGACCTACCCGTATCTTAATTCATGAAAACAGAGAGTATTTTTGGATGTACAGCAAAAAAATAATTTAAATAATTGTTTATATTTACTAACATTTATTGGTTTTTGAAAGCGATTGTTATAAAATCGCATAGTAATTTTTCTTAATACTGTAACTGGCCTTATCACCATGAAATCGACCTTACGCTTATCTTAAATTAATTCTCAAACACAAATAATCTACACTGTTAAAAAGAAACCGTAATTTAATCGGAAATTCTCCGTAAAAATATACTATTCTCAGCCGTATTTCAGTAAAATACAGACTAACGTAAACTTCTTATACTTTACGGTATGGTAAAAAATCATGACAAAGTTATTTGGAAATGTAGTTCATTCTGCCATATTTCTACATCATATTATTTCCCCAGCTGTTTTAAATCTGCTTTGCGCTCTCATGTTCTTATGTGTTATATAGGAAGAATTCGTTTCACAAATTTATTATTAATTGCATTTTAGTACCTTGCATAACAATTGCCTATAGGATTGGATGATGACCAAACTTTGCCCAGGACACAGTTTGTGGAGTTTCATTGCTATACAGGTAGTCGTCGACTTAAGACATATGCGACTTATGACTGTTCGACTTTACGACATTTTTTCAGGGTGATGACGTCACATGTCTATCGGAAATACTACTATTATTATTATTATTATTATTATTATTATTATTATTAAAGGCTAAGCTACAGCCCTAGTTGGAAAAGCAGGATACTATAAGCCCAGGGGCCCCAACTTGGAAAATAGCCCAGTGAGGAAAGGAAACAAGGAAAACTAAAATATTTTAAGAATAGTAACAACATTAAAATAAATATTTCATATATAAACAATAAAAACTTCAACAAAACAAGAGGAAGAGGAATTAGATAGAACATTGTGCCCGAGTGTACCCTCAAGCAAGATAACTCAAACCCAAGACAGTGGAACCATGGTACCGAGGCTATGGCAATACCCAAGACTAGAGAACAATGATTTGAATTTGGAGTGTCTCTCTCCTATCATGCTAATAGGACAAATATTTCCTTGAAAATAATCTATTTTCTTATCACTATACGTCAATATATCCGTTCTTAATACGGTGATTTCCTGGCAACATTTATTCTAGGATTTTTACCCTTTTTCCGTTGCAAATTTTTAACAGTGTAACTAATTTCATATATATTCTAAGCTGAATTAAATGTTGAATCTCGTAAGAACTAACGAAATGTTCCGACGTCAGCCAAGCTCATAGCAACGTTCAAACCATTTGCAATGCATAGCTGAGAAAATAGATTAATTCTGCGGGGTAAATCTAATACCTTCTAGTTATTTGAAATGCAAATCTTCTAAGTAATAAACTTACCTTACTAGATAAGACATCAGAGGCTATCATGGCGTTGGACGGCTTTCCTCTTAAATGTTATATTTTCTTTATTCTTTTAAAATTAGATTTTTTCCACTTGAGAATATCCCTTCTGAAGATATGATTTATTTTTTATTTTTTATCTTGGAAAATTTTTCTTCAATAAATATGATTTTGTTCCTTGGATGCGTTTTCCTTATAGGTATGATTTATTCTCTTTGATATTTTTTACTCTAGGTATATGACTATTTCTATCCCTCAGATGAAATAAGTATAACTATTTTCATCCCTCAGATAAGATGGGCATAATTATATTATCCCTCAGATAAAATAGGCTTAAGTATTTTTATCAGTTAGATAAAATAGCCATTCTCTTTAATATATTTATTCTAAAATTATGATTTGGCTCGTGGATATCTTTCCTGGAAAACTATTTTTTTTTCTTTATCTAATGAAATGTAACTTCTCATCAAATAACTTTTCTATTACTATTTTCCTATTTTTCCATTTTGCGTTACGATATCTTTCCTCTTATAGGACAGTTTTGTATTTAATTCCTGCTTCTGTATTCACTGATTGTATATTTATTTATGTATAAGCTCTCCTATTGTTCCAAGTCACCCGTCTATATATTCATTAATTTAAATATTCTTTAGATATTCTTTAAATTATTTAAATATTCTTCGACAAACATCTCTCTCTCTCTCTCTCTCTCTCTCTCTCTCTCTCTCTCTCTCTCTCTCTCTCTCTCTCTCTCCTTTGATCTAAAGTAGAGGTTTTTATCATATTATCTTCGATAAACATCTCTCTCTCTCTCTCTCTCTCTCTCTCTCTCTCTCTCTCTCTCTCTCTCTCTCTCTCTCACCGGAGAACCCTTTCAGTGGGCAGAACATGATTAATGCAAAAAGTATTTTCATGGCAAACGAAGTAATGTCCGGCTTTCACCATTTATAACTTTCAGAGGTTATCCGATGGATTGAAAAATTCAAAATTCTCGTAATTCAAAAACTTTGACCATAAACTCAGGTGGGGCAGGGACGGCCGGAAGTGGGGCAGCAGAAGGTCTGGACTAAATTCTTCTTCTTTTGTTGGGAAATATCAGAATTAAATTGGGGAGGTTTACATTACATAATTCTCACCCCCCCCCCCCCCCACAAAAAAAAAGAAAAAAAAAAGTGTCTCAGGAATTAGATATGTTTCAGACACTGATGCAGTCATTTTTGGTTTTATTATTATGATTATTGTAGTGACTGTTGTTGTTGTTGTTCCTCCATCTCTATAATGACATTATCAGACTCACTCCTCCGCGGCTTGAAATCACATTAGGGTTGTGGTGGCCTATTGGAAACGTCCATGCCTGTCGTTCTGCAGGATTGGAGATCGAGTCCTGTTCAGACTCGATAGATTCTTGTAGTGTTTGCAACCTCACCATTTTGGGAGGCTATAGAATTACCCATTGAGTCATCAGCAGCCATTGCCTGACCATCCCTGGTCCTAGCTTGTGTGGAGAGGGAGCTTGGGGGTTGATCATATGGAACATAATAAGTTTCTAGGGAACTGTCACTATCCCCTTCTCTGCCATCCACAAGTGGTCTTTAAACCTATAAACAGTAATTCACCTAAATCCCTTCAATGGCACTGTTACTGTCCCTTTCCTCTGCCATTCATGAGAAGGCTTTAAACCGTAAATTACCTAAATCCGTATAAATTTCGAAATTCTAAAGCAGTCTCTCCTCACATATCTAAGTTCTCCTTACCAGTCTAATGAATATCCTGTCATGCAATGCAACAGTAAATAGGAGCCCCTCGCAATGTTATTTAAAATAGAAAATACAAAGACATGCATTGTGTTCCCCTCACAATGGCCTATCAACAGGAACAATAAGTGTAGTTTTGTATCGACGTTTCGAAGGCTGCATGATATATCAGTTCTAATAACCATCTGTCGACATTCTTTTCAAAGTAGGTGATTAACTGCAAATACTATTTTTCTCTGGATTCTTTGGAGAACTATGGATCTTTCTTCCTCTCTTGGTATTTTTTTTTAAGTATTTATGTTC
>NC_090734.1:19052295-19057295 GCF_036898095.1 Palaemon carinicauda
CGCCGAAGTCAACGACAGCAGCTTGTTTTCGGATGCACGCTTTGTAATTTTGTAATTTTTCACATATTTTAACACAAATTGGGATAAATTACACTCAGCATAAGTTGAACATGTTATTATAAACTTTCTTTGAATACCAGAATTTACCAAAAAACATGGAATTAATAAAACCCGATATTTGTGAAAACTTATGGGGAGGTGAAAGAACAGCCTCTAGCGGCCTGGCAGGAAACGATCCCTTCTGGCTCGTAGACGTAGTTTTTTTTTTTTTCTTCGTAATATAGTTCGGCCTATTCCTTTAAGTTTAAATAGTCTTGCATTGTCTCTCTTCGTATTATTTTGCTTAGTATTTTCCCACATTCCTGTTCCTCTCCTAATATCTATCTATTTTCCCCCGATATCCCTTCTTTCATATATGGGATATCTGCACTACGATTCCTTATTTCTTATGCTCTGTCGAAAGTGATGGCTTGAAGGGAAGCGCGTGCTAGTCTCATTAAAATAGTGTAGAGGCGGGAATAAAAAAAATACTATGCTTAATATCAGGTTTACAGAATAGGTTATACTTGATACACAGCATAAAATTTATGTTGTTATTATTATTTACATACTTTCTGACGTAAGATACAAAACATAAGGAATCGTAGTGCGGATATCCATATATGAAAGAAGGGATATCGGGGAAAATAGATAGATATTAGGTGAGGAACAGGAATGTGGAAAAATACTAAGCAAAATAATACGAAGAGAAACAATGTAAGACTATTTAAACTGAAAGGAATAGGCCGAACTATATTACGAAAGAAAAAACAAACTGCGTCTACGAGTCAGAAGGGATCGTTTTTCCGCCAGGCCGCTACAGGCTGTTCTTTCACCTCCCCATAAGTTTTCACAAATATCGGGTTTTATTAATTCCATGTTTTTGGTAAATTCTGGTTTTCAAAGAAAGTTTATGATAACATGTTTAACTTATGCTGAGTGTAATTTATCCCAATTTGTGTTAAAATATGTGAAAAATTACAAAATTACAAAGCGTGCATCCGAAAACAAGCTGCTGTCGTTGACTTCGGCGGATTATGTTATTAAATTTAGACTTACCAAGACGATTCTTTATAATATATTTATTCTTTAACATTGTTTATTGACAAAACATATATATGATGGAGAAATATAGGTTAATAAATAGGTTTCGATTCACATTACTTGGTAATCATTCGAGAACAATGAAGGTGTTCGGACAAAAATACTTCCGACCGATCAGGTATCAGGAACCTTTCCGAGCTAAAAGGGCACCCCTGTGAGTCAGTGCAAATATGCACCGCTATAAAAAATAGACTATAGTTTATATTTCTTTTGTTTTAGATATGTTTTCATATCATGTTATGTTATTTAAATGTCTAGTTTATATTTCTTTGGTTTTAGATATTTTTTTATTTTAGGTCTGGTTATTCAAATGTCTAGTTTATATTTCTTTTGTTTTAGATATGTTTTCATATTATGTCAGGTTATTTAAATGTCTAGTTTATATTTCTTTTGTTTTAGATATGTTTTCCTTTTAGGTCTGGTTATTTAAATGTCTAGTTTCTATTTCTTTTGTTTTAGATATGTTTTCATATTATGTCTGGTTATTCAAATGTCTAGTTATATTTCTTTTGTTTTAGATATGTTTTCATATTATGTCAGGTTATTTAAATGTCTAGTTTATATTTCTTTTGTTTTAGATATGTTTTCATATTATGTCTGGTTATTTAAATGTCTAGTTTATATTTCTTGTGTTTTAGATATGTTTTCATATCATGTCTGGTTATTTAAATGTCTAGTTTATATTTCTTTGGTTTTAGATATTTTTTTATTTTAGGTCTGGTTATTTAAATGTCTATTTTATATTTCTTTTGTTTTAGATATGTTTTCATATTATGTCAGTTAATTTAAATTTCTATTTTATATTTCTTTTGTTTTAGATGTTTTCATATTATGTCTGGTTATTTAAATGTCTAGTTTATATTTCTTTTGCTTTAGATATGTTTTCATATTATGTCAGTTAATTTAAATTTCTATTTTATATTTCTTTTGTTTTAGATGTTTTCATATTAGGTCTGGTATTTTAAATTTCTAGTTTATATTTCTTTTGTTTTAGATATGTTTTCATATCATGTCATGTTATTTAAATGTCTAGTTTATATTTCTTTTGTTTTAGGTATGTTTTCATATTATGTCAGGTTATTTAAATGTCTAGTTTATATTTCTTTTGTTTTAGATATGTTTTCATATTAGGTCTGGTATTTTAAATTTCTAGTTTATATTTCTTTTGTTTTAGATATGTTTTCATATCATGTCATGTTATTTAAATGTCTAGTTTATATTTCTTTTGTTTTAGGTATGTTTTCATATTATGTCAGGTTATTTAAATGTCTAGTTTATATTTCTTTTGTTTTAGATATGTTTTCATATTAGGTCTGGTATTTTAAATTTCTAGTTAATATATCTTTTGTTTTAGATATGTTTTCATATTATGTCAGGTTATTTAAATGTCTAGTTTATATTTCTTTTGTTTTAGATATGTTTTCATATTATGTCAGGTTATTTAAATGTCTAGTTTATATTTCTTTTGTTTTAGGTATGTTTTCATATTATGTCAGGTTATTTAAATGTCTAGTTTATATTTCTTTTGTTTTAGGTATGTTTTCATATTATGTCAGGTTATTTAAATGTCTAGTTTATATTTCTTTTGTTTTAGATATGTTTTCATATTAGGTCTGGTATTTTAAATTTATAGTTAATATTTCTTTTGTTTTAGATGTTTTCATATTAGGTCTGGTTATTTAAATGTCTAGTTTATATTTCTTTTGTTTTAGATATGTTTTCATATTATGTCAGGTTATTCAAATGTCTAGTTTATATTTCTTTTGTTTTAGGTATGTTTTCATATTATGTCAGGTTATTTAAATGTCTAGTTTATATTTCTTTTGTTTTAGGTATGTTTTCATATTATGTCAGGTTATTTAAATGTCTAGTTTATATTTCTTTTGTTTTAGATGTGTTTTCATATTAGGTCTGGTATTTTAAATTTCTAGTTAATATTTCTTTTGTTTTAGATGTTTTCATATTAGGTCTGGTTATTTAAATGTCTAGTTTATATTTCTTTTGTTTTAGATATGTTTTCATATCATGTCATGTTATTTAAATGTCTAGTTTATATTTCTTTTGTTTTAGATATGTTTTCATATCATGTCATGTTATTTAAATGTCTAGTTTATATTTCTTTGGTTTTAGATATTTTTTTATTTTAGGTCTGGTTATTTAAATGTCTATTTTATATTTCTTTTGTTTTAGATATGTTTTCATATTATGTCAGTTAATTTAAATTTATATTTTATTTCTTTTGTTTTAGATGTTTTCATATTAGGTCTGGTATTTTAAATTTCTAGTTTATATTTCTTTTGTTTTAGATATGTTTTCATATCATGTCATGTTATTTAAATGTCTAGTTTATATTTCTTTGGTTTTAGATATTTTTTTATTTTAGGTCTGGTTATTTAAATGTCTATTTTATATTTCTTTTGTTTTAGATATGTTTTCATATTATGTCAGTTAATTTAAATTTCTATTTTATATTTCTTTTGTTTTAGATGTTTTCATATTATGTCTGGTTATTTAAATGTCTAGTTTATATTTCTTTTGTTTTAGATATGTTTTCATATTATGTCAGTTAATTTAAATTTATATTTTATTTCTTTTGTTTTAGATGTTTTCATATTAGGTCTGGTATTTTAAATTTCTAGTTTATATTTCTTTTGTTTTAGATATGTTTTCATATCATGTCATGTTATTTAAATGTCTAGTTTATATTTCTTTTGTTTTAGGTATGTTTTCATATTATGTCAGGTTATTTAAATGTCTAGTTTATATTTCTTTTGTTTTAGATATGTTTTCATATTATGTCAGGTTATTTAAATGTCTAGTTTATATTTCTTTTGTTTTAGGTATGTTTTCATATTATGTCAGGTTATTTAAATGTCTAGTTTATATTTCTTTTGTTTTAGGTATGTTTTCATATTATGTCAGGTTATTTAAATGTCTAGTTTATATTTCTTTTGTTTTAGATATGTTTTCGTATTATGTCAGGTTATTTAAATGTCTAGTTTATATTTCTTTTGTTTTAGGTATGTTTTCATATGTCATGTTATTTAAATGTCTAGTTTATATTTCTTTTGTTTTAGATATGTTTTCGTATTATGTCATGTTATTTAAATGTCTAGTTTATATTTCTTTTGTTTTAGGTATGTTTTCATATTATGTCAGGTTATTTAAATGTCTAGTTTATATTTCTTTGTTTTAGGTATGTTTTCATATTATGTCAGGTTATTTAAATGTCTAGTTTATATTTCTTTTGTTTTAGGTACGTTTTCATATTATGTCAGGTTATTTAAATGTCTAGTTTATATTTCTTTTGTTTTAGATATGTTTTCATATTATGTCAGTTAATTTAAATTTCTAGTTTATATTTCTTTTGTTTTAGGTATGTTTTCATATTATGTCAGGTTATTTAAATGTCTAGTTTATATTTCTTTTGTTTTAGATATGTTTTCATATTATGTCAGGTTATTTAAATGTCTAGTTTATATTTCTTTTGTTTTAGGTATGTTTTCGTATTATGTCATGTTATTTAAATGTCTAGTTTATATTTCTTTTGTTTTAGATATGTTTTCGTATTATGTCATGTTATTTAAATGTCTAGTTTATATTTCTTTTGTTTTAGATATGTTTTCGTATTATGTCATGTTATTTAAATGTCTAGTTTATATTTCTTATGTTTTAGATATGTTTTTATTTTAGGTCTGGTTATTTAAATTTTTTATTTATATTTCTTTTGTTTTAGATACGTTTTCATATCATGTCATGTTATTTAAATGTCTAGTTTATATTTCTTTTGTTTTAGATATGTTTTCCTATTATGTCAGTTAATTTAAATTTCTAGTTTATATTTCTTTTGTTTTAGA
>NC_090734.1:19069795-19074795 GCF_036898095.1 Palaemon carinicauda
GGTTCGAGAGCCGCTAGAACTATCTAGTTTCTTGTAGTATCTGCAACCTCACCATCCTTTCGACCTAAGGATATGGGTCTACCTGCCTATAGGTCTACCTGCTGAGTCATCATCAATCATTGCCTGGCCCTCCCTGGTCCTAGCTTGAGTGGAGAGGAGTCTTGGACGTTAAATCATATGTATGACTTGTCAGTCTCTAGGGCATTGTCACTGTCCCTTGGCTCTGCCATTCATGTGGAGTAACCTCCTCATCCATTTCTGCAGCAGTGTGGTTAAATTCTTGATGAGGGGAGATTGTTTAAAGTGCACCTCAAGCGAGCACTGTATGCATTACTTAAAGGTCTTCGTAGCTCACCTTTTAACCTTCTGTTACATCTCCATTTCCGTTTCCTTCTTTCCTTCTCTGTT
The DNA here is from genome assembly GCF_036898095.1 of Palaemon carinicauda. Taxonomy (NCBI): domain Eukaryota; kingdom Metazoa; phylum Arthropoda; class Malacostraca; order Decapoda; family Palaemonidae; genus Palaemon; species Palaemon carinicauda. Next base: position 19,070,204 of record NC_090734.1, read on the forward strand.
GTCAGGATGCCAGAAAATTTTAAATCAATCAATCAATCAATCTTTCCTTCTCTGTGTCCTAACACTTGAATTCGTAATGCAATTGCTGATTTTGTACAGTTAGATATATCTACTGAATGGGCTCCAAGACCATAACACATAGCTGTATTACTTAAATTCATGAATCAAATATATACATTACATGTTATGTTAACACGTGTACTAATATCTAATCTCTTAAGTATAAAATTTCCCTCACCCCCCCCCCCCCCCACCCCCCACCCCCCCACCCCCCCCCCACCCCCCCAAAAAAGAAGAGATAGTATGGAAAACAATAACTCTTAGTTAAAACAGTTTGAATAATGTTCCTCTCTTAAACAAAGTCAGAATCATGTTTCAAATCCCAAATTATTTGCAAAATACCATTTCCTTCACAGATAGGAGTATTTCTCGATGTCTCCTCTCAGATCTGTCCCATTTGTAAAGATGTTTTGATTCAGGCATAACGTATTGCCCCCAGGACAGAAAATATCGTTTTCTTGATCTTGTGACATAAATCAGAAGAAACTTTTTTGTTATTCTATTACACTTCTGTGACTCTTAGGGGGTTTCCAACCAATTTGACTTATTAATAGAATACTATTTTTTTATTCTATTTCCCTTCTATGACTCTTTGGGAGTTTCCAACCTATTTGACTTATTAATAGAATACTATTTTTTTTATTCTATTTCCCTTCTATGACTCTTTGGGAGTTTCAAACCTATTTGATTTAATAAGAGAATACTATTTTATTCTATTTCCCTTCTATGACTCTTTGGGAGTTTCCAACCAATTTGACTTATTAATAGAATACTATTTTTTTATTCTATTTCCCTTCTATTACTCTTTGGGATTTTGTAACCAATTTGACTTATTAATAGAATACTTTTTTATTCTATTACTCTTCTATGACTCTGGGAATTTCCAACCTATTTGACTTATTAATAGATTACTTTTTATTATTCTATTACACTCCTATGACTCCTTGGGATTTCCAACCCATTTGACTTATTAATAAACTTCAAATACACCAAGTGTCCGTTCAATTAATTGATTGTGTTCACATCTTATCTTCCCTCTTCTTCCATATTTTTCAGAGATAGGATGGCTTATGATCTAATGGAAATTGGTATTAGGTAAAGTCCATTGTACAGTGAAAATTTAATTAACTTAATTCATTGATATATAGATACATTGTCTCTCTCCGTGAAATTGACAATAGTTACTTAAATTCTATCTTATTTAATAAGAGCTGAGTAGAACGTTTAGTTTCTCAACTCTCAGTCAAAAGCCAAATTAAAAAGAGTGCTCTCTCTCTCTCTCTCTCTCTCTCTCTCTCTCTCTCTCTCTCTCTCTCTCTCTCTCTCTCTCTCTCCATTGAATGGTAAAGATTCAAAGGTTACTGAATTTGCAGCTGCTGCAGAGCCCCTGAAATCATTGTAGTTCATAAATATCAGTGCAGCAGTAATCTAGACAGCTGCTTTTCGGACCACCTTGAATGAAAGAAGAAGAAGAAGAAGAAGAAGAAGAAGATCCAGATCAAATGAACCCAGAAAATGTTTACTGGAGTGGAAAGGAAAGTACGACACCATGATAGCAGACTGCATGACTCTGTCGGTTGACATTCTTATACTGGTTATCTCGGCTCTGGTATCCTAATATAATAGGTCATGTTTCTCTTCCCATCTTGGAAACTAAATGCGAGTTCAAAATAATTCGTCACTCTTGTGATAGGTCTCTCTTGAATCTTGGAATCTTGCTAGTCTTCTAAAAGATGGTGTGATATTTTCCTCCTACGTCGCATGACACATGAGATCCCCCTTTCTAAAAGATTTCTCTATTTCGCTGTGATAAATTTTCACCCGATTGTGATAACATTCCTTTTCTCCGGTTTACATAAATCTACAGACATTTTTCGGAATTTATACTGTAGTACGTCAAGGTAACAGATCTTTGTTTACACACATACACAAACACACACGTGAACGCGCGCACACACAGAGGACAGGATTAGAAATGAAACTATAAGAGAGATTACTCGAGTGCCATGTGTGGATGAGATCATGATGAGGGGTAGATGGAGATGGTTTGGGCATGCTCTTAGCACTCTGATGGATCTTGATGCTTTTGGAAATGTAGACCAAAATTGTATTTTTCTATGTTTTCTTAAAGATCGCTGATTTCTTAACTACCAAGTTTTCTATCATTTTCCTTAAGTTAACAATAAGAGGTTCTTTTAGTACTTGTTAGAGAATTTGTAATGTTACTCTATTAGTTAAATATGTCTGGTAGCTCTATCTCTAATGATTATTGCACAATTTCCATAAATCACATATTATCTAATGTTTTTGAACGTCTTTTGGCAAAACGTCTAAATAGGTATGCTGAAGGTAATCATTTGTTCCCTAGTTTGCAATTTGGCTTTCACAAAACCCGTGGAGCATGTTATGCCCTTCTTACAATTTACAATGCTATACATAAGTCAGGAAGTTCGTATGATTGACATTGATTTTAGTGCTGCATTTGACCGTGTTAATCATGAAGCCATTTCATTAAACTCAAACAGATGGGAGCAGGTGGGTCTTTTCTAAGCATCATTATTGGGTTTTTAAGGAATAAATTGCAAAGAGTTGTTGTTGATGGGCACCATAGTGAGTAAAGGAATGTGATATCTGGTGTTCCTCAGGGTAGTGTTCTTGGCTCATTACTTCTCATACTATATACACATGGCTTGTGGTTTGGCCTAGAAAATAAGCTCGTTGCATATGCAGATGATGCTACTCTCTTTGCCTCAATTCCATCTCTTGAATGTAGATCTGGGGTTGTTGAATCCCTTAATATAGATGTACACTGTTAGAAATTTCCCATATAAAACGGTAAAAATCCTGTAATAAATGTTGCCTATCATTTATCTTTAAAAACGGATATATTGACATTAAGGAGTAATATTACGGTCACCAACCCGTAAAAGATAATAACAAAGTAGGGTAAAAATTACGGTCGCGCATATTCACTGAAATACGGCTAAGAAGAGTATATTTTACGGAGAATTTCCGATTATAATTACGTCTTTTTAAACAGTGTAGCTAGAATTAGTGCATGATACAAACTATTGGGCATGAATTTAAAACCAAACAAAACTCAATGAATGATTCCAAGTAGGTCGAGGACAGTGGCTCCTCAACATCCAGATATCTGCATTGACAATGTTTCTTCACTTCTATTTACAACTCCTTTAAAAATTTGGGTGTGATTCTTGATAGCAAATTGACTTTTGAGAAACACGTTTGACCCGTTCCGTTTTCAATTGCGCATACAAAAAGTGGCTTTTGAGATTTTCGGGGATCAGTCTATTTTGATCAAATGTTTTTCGAGTTTTGTTCTCCTGTTGGTTCGTCACCTGCCGACTCTCAATTAAATTTGTTGGACAAAAGCTTACCGTCTATTAAATTTCTAATTTTTGGCATGGATATTAATCTCTGGCACCGTCGTTCAATTGGTTCTTCATGCATGTTGTATAAGATTTTTTTTTAATGCTGACCATCCTTTGCATGCAGATCTCAGACTGTACCATCCTATACGTAGTATTAGCTATGCTGTTAAGTCTAACAGTATTGCCTCCTCCACTACACAGTATTCTAGAAGTTTTATTCCAGCTGCGGTTAGATTGTAGAATGATCTTCCTAATGAGGCAGTTGAATCGGGGGGGACTTCAGAAGTTTAAACTTGCAGCGAATGTTTTATGTTAGAGAGGTTGACATGAACCTCTCTTTATAGTTTATATAAGACAGATCTATTTTCAAGTTGTTACTGATCCTAAGGTGTTTTATACTCTTTATTCATTACTTCTCATACATTTTATTTATTTCCTTACTTTTTTTTCCTCATTGGGGTATTTTTCACTGGTGGAGCCCTTGGGCCTATGGTATCTTGCTATTCCAACTAGGATTATAGCTTAGCTAGTAATGATATATGCATATAAATATATATATATATATATATATATATATATATATATATATATGTGTGTGTGTGTGTGTGTGTGTGTGTGTGTGTTAGAGTATGATGTGTGTGTATATGTATATATATATATATATATATATATATATATATATATATATATATATATATACATATATATATATATATATATATATATATATATATATATATATATGTATGTGTGTGTGTGTGTGTGTATACGCATATTTCCATTATTATTATTATTATTATTATTATTATTATTATTATTATTATTATTATTATAGCTAAGCTGCAACACTTGTTGGAAAAGCAGGATGCTATATGGGCTTCAACAGGGAAAAGTAACCCACTGAGGAAAGGAAATAAGGAAATAAATAAATTATATGAGAAGTAATGAACAATTAGGATAAAATAGTTTAAGAACAGTAACAACATGAAAACAGATCGTTCATATTTAAACTTAAAAAGACTTATGTCAGCCTGTTAAACATAAAAACATTTGCTGCAAGTCTGAACTTATGAAGCTCCACCGATTCAACCAATCGATTAGGAAGATCATTCAACAACTTGGTCACATCTTGAATAAAAC
>NC_090734.1:19079795-19084795 GCF_036898095.1 Palaemon carinicauda
CCTGTTTTAATTTTTTAGAAAAGAAAATATCTGCTGTGGTATTAAATACCTTCTTTTATTTCTTCCGATATTTTCGTATTTCTTTTTTTTTTTAGTTTTTTTATACAATTAAAAGTATACCCAGACTAAGAACTGAAGATTTAATTAGAAAAAACACTGAAATTATGTTGAGCTTTGAATTCAAGTTTTTGCTTTTTGTAAGTAAAAAGAAATATGCTTTAGAAGTAATGGAAAAATTCTTATCAATAACTCTCAGCCATGTTTCATGTACGGACCCATGATGTAATCATTTCACTTAGAGAGAGAGAGAGAGAGAGGGAGAGAGAATAAGGATATGATGAATACGACGAATACTTCTGTCTTGACAAGGCCATTCCATGCTTTGTGTATAACCGAAACCTCTACCATATTTCTCTCTCTCTCTCTCTCTCTCTCTCTCTCTCTCTCTCTCAGCTGCCATCCATATCATTCGAATACCAAGATAGCATATAAATTCTCTCTATTTCATCAAAATGTGTTCATTAACTCCGCCAACGAAGTTTGGAGGAGGTTATGTGTCGCCCCTGTTTGTCCGTTTGTTTGTTTGTAAACAACTTCCTGACCGCAATTTTAATAATTCCTATGTCGAGATTTGGAAGTGACTTAATTTTGAAAGTACTAGGTCAAAGGTCAAGGTCAAGGTCAAGCAAAAGGTTGACCGAATTAACCCTAACCTTAACCCATAATTCGTACATGGTTGTCACACAGACTTCAAATACGAATACGTTTTAAATTGATTCTGGGAAAGCAAGCTGCTTTCGAGAAATAAGTTACCGTGGCGGAGGTCTGCACAAAGTGCCTTTCTAGTTTATAAGGTGATTAAAACGATGTTTAAATCTCCACTTTAATAGAGCCTTTATAGCGAGCATCTCAAGTAGATTACTATAATGAAGGACATCTTGTGCTACCGAACACACCTTTGGCTTCAAAGATCCCTCGTCGGGACTGAATAATGGAGATGATTTCATTCTAAGCTAATTATCACCTCGTGAATATGCAAAGAATCCCTTCTCTCACCTTCCACCCCTTGTGTTAATGTCATCATTCTGTGCAGTGGCTTACGCTGCCCCTTTCACCGCTCTCACTGCAGGACGTAGTCCTCACTTCACTCCGCATTCTCTACAGGTATAAACATAATAAAACATTAAATTGCATTATAGCGCACCGTGCCGGTTGACCCTAGAACATTATAGCGCACCGTGCCGGTTGACGCCAGGTTTATTTTTCCAATGAATCATATTTTTGAAACAATATAGCTGTAACATCACATATTCTAATAACTTCTACAAACTTCTGTACTGATATAGCAGCGCATATTTAAAACAAAATGAACAAACTTTCAAATTAACATATAAGCCTCCTCTGCCGCCCAGGAAAAACCATAGATAAAAAACAAAATCTCAAGTTTTGAAAAAACTATGGAAACCTGTGTATCCACGGCAATAATGCAGAGTAACTCAAATTTGAGTGGTGGAACCTCACTCTTGTACTACTAATAAATAATAATAATAATATTAATAATAAATTCGACTTGCTCTGGCTAGCGTGCGCTAGAAAGTGACCACTTACTAAATACCTCTTCAAACATCGAATAAGTTTCACCCAACACTAAATTCTCATTGGCCACTGCCTACATAACAACTGAACTTAAGTAACAAGACACTTAAGATCTGCTTACATGTCGTTAGGACAATTATTTTTCGCTATGCTTCGTAACGCGAAAAAATTCTAGTCCTCACTTCACTCCGCATTCTCTACAGGTATAAACATAATAAAACATTAAATTGCATTATAGCGCACCGTGCCGGTTGACCCTAGATAATACCAAAGAAAGGGAGAGAAGGAAAGAAATGGAGAGAAAGAAATAAATGTTCCGATTGAATGATTTACACATTTAACCTCTTTTTGAAGCCTTTGACAAACATGTTTACTTGAAACAGACTACCAACACTCATGTCTATGAAGACACCTATCATTGACGTTATCGTTTGCGATGTTTGAACTTGTAGCCACAGTTTTAACAAAAAATTCTGTTCGGTTACATTACAGGAGCTTTTAAAAAACTTAAGATAAATCGATCAAAGGACAAAATCATTCCAGCTTCCTCTGTATCAAGCAAAATACATCAAATATGGAAAAGCATTTGTGACAACTTCCGATATCAAAAACTTCACAGTATTGGTGATTTTTCATTTTTTTTTTCTGTTCAACTCAGAAATCTTCAAATTACAATAAACTTAATTCCCCAAATCTCAGATAAGAAAACTTTAATGATCTATCAAAATAATAAAGAAGTTTTTCAATATAGGAAAATATAATCCGCACGGATTCTGCCACACCATATTATCAAAAAGATCCTTTGTATGCACCGATCTACCAGCTTAATGCTTCACAGGTGCTTGCAGAGAATTAACAAGTGAATTTTCCGTTGCATCTATGTAACCCCTCATTTCATGCATGCGCGTTATGGCATAAATGGCTTGATCACTGGAGATTACTAAAGCACCGGAATCTAATAAAAGCCTGATAAATAAAGCAACATACAATGGCATTTCGCTTTGCTCGTGACCATTATTGTAAGTTTCTCTTTGTTGAAAGACAAGTTGGTAGGCCTTGTCAGTGCTGTCATTCATCGATGATAGAAGATGCCCATGACAACTGAGGTCCCCCAATTTCCTGTCCAAATTAGATGCCACCGTTAAAGACGACTGCTGGCATTTCATTGCATTCACGATCCTGGAAAGCAGATTCCAAAAATAAAACATTGTACATATATACTTATAATTTCAAAAACCTTTACCTTCTATATCAAAGTTAAATTTCAGCGAAAAATCCCATTTTTTTTTTTTTTTTTTTTTTTTTTTTTTTATATTTGCCGTGTGTAATAAACCTTTTGTTACGTAAACACTCAAAGTTTAACAATAAAGTTTCCCTCGTTAATATCAACAGTCAAGATGGAGAGGACTTTCACTCTGGAATATTCTACTCAAGAATTTTTACCTCCATTTTATTAATAACCTTTGGTATAAAACACCAAACCTCAAGTTAAAGCATCAATTCCCTCTGTACCGGGACACCAATATTAGAGATTAAAAAACCTCAACATATTTTTAAAAGTAGAAAAACAGTCTTAAGAATGAACAACTCTCACAAGTCCATAACTCTGAAAAATGTAAGCAAGAATTGACCATTCATCCATGTTAGTTGACAACACTTCAAAAAATCCGCTCTTTTGTACTCTTTCTGGGCTAACATACATTGATGACCTGAACAGTGTATTCAGTACAAGTTTAAATTCTTTGGTTTTCTATGATTTCCAAATCTGGCTTTTTGCTACCTACTTGCATTAAAATCGAAAATTTTTTATCTGGAACAACGTTCAAACATTGCCAAAGTTCTTTACATAATTCTGTCGACTGCCTCCTGCTCCTTCAAGTTTAATTTTAAAGATTCATTTGCTGTCCAGTTTCCAACCACTCTTTTCATGATAAAAAAAATGCGCTGTATTCATCGCTAAAAACTTCAGAATTACTCCAAACCTACTACTGAGGTGTCACAACATATAAATTTCCCAACACGAGGCGTCACAATATAACTATTAAATCTGAGGAGTCACAATATAGTGGTAAATTTCCTATGTCTGAAGCGTCGCAATATAGCGGTAAATTTCCTATGAGGCGTCACAATATATTGATAAGATTGCCTACATCTGAGGCTTCGCAATGTGATAAATTGCCTACATCTGATGCGTCACAATATAGTAATTAACTGCCTACATCTTAGGCGTCACAATAGAGTGATAAACTGCCTACATCTGAGGCGTCACAATATAGTGCTAAACTGCCTACATCTGAGGCGTCACAATATAGCGCTAAACTGCCTACATCTGAGGCATCACAATATAGTGCTAAGCTGCTACAGTACATCTGAGGCGTCACAATATAGTGATAAACTGCCTACATCTTAGGCGTCACAATATAGTGATAAACTGCCTACACCTTAGGCGTCACAATATAGTGATAAACTGCCTACACCTTAGGCGTCACAATATAGTGATAAACTGCCTACATCTTAGGCATCACAATATAGTGATAAACTGCCTACATCTTAGGCGTCACAATATAGTGATAAACTGCCTACATCTTAGGCGTCACAATGAAGTAATGGGTTAAATAAGTCTGATGCAAGTATATAGTTAAAGTAACGACCAAAATAAAAAGAATGAATTTCTGCGTCAAAACGTGATCTCAAGTAGAGCATCTGATATTTCCCCATTAAGTTCCCAACTAGCTTTGCTCAATATGTAAAAATACAGAAATACTTTATCGTTTTCATTTTAACAATACCTCTCACGGCAAATTTCGTGGAAATTATGTAACAGACAATTCTGTCCCAAAGATATTCGTTAAAATAACGTTTTTGTTAATTCAGAAGGTTTGGCATCTAAACAAGGTCTTTAACGACATAGTTTATCCTAATACTGTAGTTACGAAATTTGCCTTCAGTATTCGTCCACTGTAAACCTTTCCAAATATAATTTAGAGTCTGAAAACCAATTATACTTTCTTGTAAATAAATCCAAATCTTGAAGCTTTTAAAGTAAATAGCTAGCATCCAATGCCCCTTCAAAACAACCATCCGCAGCTATGCTATCATCTAAAAATACTTCAATTTCCACTTCCATAGATCTCCAGTTCCATAGATCTCCAGTATCTAACAGACTTAAGAACTTTAGTAAAGATGTACCGCCGCTTTCAAAAATATCTAAAGATAATCCATTATAAAAACTTTTTAAATTTTTCCCCAATGAAAAAGATATTGGCAACGTTTTAATAGATTTCTATGCGATAAGCAGACTGTAGACTGATTAAATCCTTAAAAAGTTTGTAATAAAAAACCAGCCTTTGCTTACCATTTCCATTCTTGGTCACCGTCAAAGGAATTATTTCTTAGTTTTTCTG
>NC_090734.1:19099795-19114795 GCF_036898095.1 Palaemon carinicauda
TTTTTTACCTAAGTAAAATGTTAACAAAATGATGTTTTCTATGTTGGTAATCCAATATTCTTAATTCCAAATAAATTAACTATTTATATATATATATATATATATATATATATATATATATATATATATATATATATATTTATATATACATATATATGTGTGTATGTGTGTGTGTGCGCGTGTGTGTGTGTAGATTAATGAATATCTATAAGTTTGAATGAATTATTTTTACGAATAAATGAAATTCTATATAAATTTTTAATTGTATATATATATATATATATATATATATATATATATATATGTATATATATAATAATATATATATATATATATATATATATATATATATATATATACATACATATATATATACATATATTAATGAATAACTATAAGTTTGAGAAAATTATCTTTAAGAATAAATGAATCAAATTAAAAACAATTCAAAACAGTTCACAGAGTTAAAACCGAGAGGAAGCAATTACTGAAATGGCCAAGAAGCAACTGAACTATTCGACGGGAAACATCTCAAACAAATGTTCCTTTAATAAAGAAAGATGAAGTTCAGACAGAAGACTTGAGCAATTCAATTAGTATTTTACGACATATTTGTGACAGAATTATAAGAATAAATGATAATCATAATTTGGAAATGTAGGAATTTATTCCAGAAATCACTTTTTCTCTCAACCGCTCTCCACAGCTGCTTCCTAACAGTAGGAGATTTGGTTGTCGAAATCTATGGGTATTGCCTTTGAATTTGAGGCTATTGAAGAATAGCATGGTTGAAATACGGGTTGCTTCTCTCCAAAATTGACATTCTCATCCCTTCCAAAATGTGATTATCTTTTTTTATTATTTTCGCTTTTAAAAAGAATATTTTGCAAAGAATGGTATGGGCACATACTGTATGTATATATATATATATATATATATATATATATATATATATATATATATATATATATATATATATAATATATATATATATATATATATATATATGTATACATATACTCAAACTACAGTACGTGCCCCGTCACAAGGGGATTGAGAGAGCTGAGTGCGACCGGGAAAGATATATATATATATATATATATATATATATATATATATATATATATATATATATATATATCCAGACATTAGATTTTTATCATCTAGGGGAGATGAATATAAATATAGATAGATAGATAGATTTACAGCACACATATATACATGCATATACACGCATGTATCTGTGTGTACATGCACACGCATACAAGGCCACCGTATGTATGTATATATGTATGTATGAATGTATCCAGAGCTTAAGAAATTCCATCAGCTAAATTAATCAGCTTAAACGCTGACGATGGAGCAAACAAGAGTCTTATTCATCTCGGATAAATTCTTTTCAGTCTTAAATATTTTGTCTCCTAAACTATTCACTACTTAAGATTTATTTCAAACACTTGAGAAATAAAAAATCTTCTCTTTCAAGTGAGTTTTTAGGTACGAAATTCCCGGGTCTCTTTTATTCACATACTGCTAAGTAAGCAAACTATACTTTATGATACTTAATTAATTATTAAGGCATCTTAGCATCTCTGGTCTTTGGACGGATTCACACCAGTGTAGTGAAGATTGTCTCATCGAGGCTTTTTTTTATGTTTTTCATTTTGATAATCAAATGTTTATCTAAATGAAGGTTTCCTCTGGTGTTATATTTTTATTCTTCTTTATTTCTTTCTACTTATCTGATTAAAAAATCTCTGTAGTTATCCGAACACCAGGTACTATTTCACGACTATGGTTCGAATGTCTTAAGGGATTCGAACCTGTGACAGTTAAGAGAGAGAGAGAGAGAGAGAGAGAGAGAGAGAGAGAGAGAGAGGGTGGGGGGGGGGAATCTTCACAAATGGATCATATCGCTCCTTCTAGACATTGAGTTTTAACACAAAGATTTCAGCCAATTAAGTAACGAGAGAGAGAGAGAGAGAGAGAGAGAGAGAGAGAGAGAGAGAGAGAATTTATTGCTGTCAAAAATGTATTTATCAAGGAAGGGATAAAGGGAATTTTTGACATCGTACAAAAATCATCTCGGGTTGATATTGGTCATTTTAGAAAACTCGAAAAAAAAATATTCTTATTATACCTGAAATATTTTTATCCTCCAAATTGTGTAGCTTTACTGTCACTGAAACTTTGCAGGATAACATAAAATTGATTGTATTTTTATTGTATTTTTCATTTCCGTTCAATGGCACTTTTGGGAAAATGAAAAAATGTAACCAATTACATTTTTAAATTGAATAAATCAAGTTAGAATAAATGGAAATCCGGTCATATAGAATACCTATTTTTATTTTTTTTACTTTATTTGGTTCATTTTTCATTATTCGTGGGAGATATTACGAATGCATCCAGCATATCTCCTAAAAAATCTACACGGGGTAAAAAAGTAATTTTGATTAAACCTAAATTCAAGAAAGACGAACATATCTATTAAAGGTTTTTGCTCTTCGAAATATTCAATTACGAAGACAGACAAGCAGGCGGGGAGAGACAGAAAGACAGAAAAAAGAAAAAGATTTTACAAGAGAGATTACAAAGATAAAAGCACAATCAAACTTTGCAGGAAAAATTGAAAAAAAGTTATTGATAATATAACCACATCAATCAAGTTGATTGGCACATTACAAATTATATTTTTTCTATCCCTCGAGCTTTTACACAAATCTTAAAGCTTTTTTTTTAATGTCTCTTTTCATTACTATTTACGAAAGAAAAAACTTTCCTGTTTTGATTTTATAGAAAAGAAAATATCCGCCATGGTATTAAATACTTTTCTTCTATTTCTTCCTATGTTTTCCTTTTTTATATATAATTAAAAGTTTTCCCAGACTAAAAAATGAATATTTATAGAAAAAATACTGAAATTATGTTGAGCTTTGAATTTCGAGTTTTTGTTTTTTTATAAGTAAAAATAAATATGCTTTAGAAGTAATTGAAAAAACCTAATAACTCCCAGCCATGTTTCATATACGGACCCATGATGTACTTATTTCACTTAGAGAGAGAGAGAGAGAGAGAGAGAGAGAGAGAGAGAGAAAGAGAGAGACAGAGAGAGAGAGAGACAGAGAGATAACGATATGATGAATATGATGAATAGTTCTGTCTTGACAAGGCCATTCCATGCTTTGTGTATAACTGAAATCTCTACCATTGACTGTAGCATTGATCGGAGTGTAACTTAATCTCTCTCTCTCTCTCTCTCTCTCTCTCTCTCTCTCTCAGCTGTCATCCATATCATTCGAATACCAAGATAGTATATGATTCTCTCTATTTCATCAAAATGTGTTCATTACTTATGCCAACGAAGTTTGGAGGAGGTTATGTGTCACCCCCGTTTGTCTGTTGTGAAACGTTCAGTTATTAATTACTATGTTAAGACGTGGAAGTCATTTAATTGTGAAGGTCCTAGGTCAAAGTTCAAGGTCAAGGTCAAACAAAAGATCGACCGAATTAACCCTAACCTTAACCCCAAGTTCGCACATGGTTGTCACACAGACTTCAAATACGCCTAAGGTCTAAATTGATTCTGGGAAAGCAAGCTGCTTCCGAGAAATAAGTTACCGTGGCGGAGGTCTGCACTGAAAGTGCCTTTCTAGTTTATAAGGTGATTAAAACGATGTTTAAATCTCCACTTTAATAGAGCCTTTATAGCGAGCATCTCAAGTAGATTACTATAATGAAGGACATCTTGTGCTACCGAACACACCTTTGGCTTCAAAGATCCCTCGACGGAACTGAATAATGGAGATGATTTAATTCTAAGCTAATTATCACCTCGTGAATATGCAAAGAATCCCTTCTCTCACCTTCCACCCCTTGTGTTAATGTCATCATTCTGTGCAGTGGCTTACGCACCCCCTCTCACCGCTCTCACTGCAGGACGTATTTCCTTGTCTCTCCTCCAAAGACAAAGAACGGAGATGATTGCTAAGAGCAAGATGATAAAGAGAGGGTTTATAAATGAAGAACCGCGTAATTATACACACTTCGTTGGGGGCGAGAGCAGATGGTAGTGATTCTCATTATATTAGATCCTGACGTGGAATAATGAGTTCGGAAACAGTGTTGCTTCTCGTAATGATTATAACCTTTCATCCATTTCGGTGAAGATGAAGAAGTTCAACGTGCCGTGTGTAAATACATCAGTTCAGTGCGAGATTTTGGGATTCAACTGAGAGAGAGAGCACTGACCTTTTCTTATAAGTATAGAGAAGTTTTTAGCGACAGAAAAAGTAACACTGAATATTTTGACGAATTAAGGAGATGATTGAAGTTATTATTATTATTATTATTATTATTATTATTATTATTACTAGACAAGCTACAACCCTAGTTGGAAAAGCATGATGCTATAAGCCCAAGGGCTCCAACAGGAAAAAATAGCCCAGTGAGGAAAGGAAATAAAGAAATGAGAACAAAATAACAATGAATCATTCTAAAAACAGTAACAACATCAAAACAGAAATGTCATATATATACTATATAAAAGAAATATCAGAGTTTTGTTATAGTAAAACGGTAGATACAATGAATTATTAAGTCTTGTTATTCCCTTTACAATCATACTTAGAGAGAAGGAGAGAGACAGACAGACAGACAGACAGATAACTGGAGATTTGTTTTGCCTGGATTGACAGATCACGTATTGTAGGTGTAGTCTCTCTCTCTCTCTCTCTCTCTCTCTCTCTCTCTCTCTCTCTCAGGACAAGTGGTAATGTATTTGGTCAACAATCTTGAGGAGCGAGAGAGGGATATCTGATTATTCAACGTCTGTTGTGGGTTACAGCTTACTGAAGAGAGAGAGAGAGAGAGAGAGAGAGAGAGAGAGAGAGAGAGACGTAAGTTGCACCCTTCACCTATCATAGTGAAACCAATCATGAGATATTCTCTCCATACTCCGGTGTGTGCGTGTGTCTACTTGCCTGCACTTACCCATTAATCTAATTCAAATTCAAATGGGAATTTCCATTTCGTCACTGGATGTAAAAACAGGTCGAAAGAATTAATATTTGTTTCATGCATTTTTTGCTGTAGTTATTAGAGGGCGAGGCATGGCCGTAAATAAAGGCATAAACGAAAACGAGGGTAATTTCGGTTTTAATGCAAAATGAACGCATGAGAGTTTTATTTCGCCGCCTGAAAAGTTATACATGTAACGTGGCTTTCCAGATGGGCCTGATTGGATATGCATTCGGGGAATTGCTTTCATTCGTAAATGGTTGTATTGGAAACAGGAGGTGTATGATACACTATGTACGTAATGGGATATTATGCACGGAATTTTACGGGAATGGTGAAAATTAATGGCATTCAGTACGTATATTATATATATATATATATATATATGTGTATATATATATATATATATATATACATATATATATATATATATATGTATATATATACATATATATATATATATATATATATGTATATATATACATATATATATATATATATATGTATATATATATAGGTATATATATATATGGAATTATATAGAAAGGAAATGTTTCACGAATATATTCCTTCCATGCAAGAGAGAGAGAGAGAGAGAGAGAGAGAGAGAGAGAGATAAAACAATTAGAAATAGAGGTAATCGAAAGACTAATATTAGATTAATTAGATTTAATAAGATATGATATCAACCCTGTAATATAGTCCTGAAATTTCTCTCATAAACATTTCGTTACAGTTGAGAGAGAGAGAGAGAGAGAGAGAGAGAGACAGACAGACAGACAGAGGAAATGGTATCATCACATCTTCAAAGGTTTATACGAGTAGACCTACAGCCATTTCACTGAACCAATTTTGATAATATGCAAAGAATTTTGAATCATGAAAGCTAAATATACGGACCGTAACCGTAAGCCCTTTTTACATTTTGAATATGTATTTTAATCTCCAATCTATCTGTTCCCCAGCACTATCTCTCTCTCTCTCTCTCTCTCTCTCTCTCTCTCTCTCTTTCTTTAATCTGCAATCTATCTGTTCTACAGCTCTCTCTCTCTCTCTCTCTCTCTCTCTCTCTCTCTCTTTTTAATCTCCAATCTATCTGTTCCCCCAGCACTCCTCTCTCTGTCTGTCTCTCTCTCTCTCTCTCTCTCTCTCTCTCTCTCTTTCTTTAATCTGCAATCTATCTGTTCTACAGCTCTCTCTCTCTCTCTCTCTCTCTCTCTCTCTCTCTCTCTCTCTTTTCAATCTCCATGTATCTGTTCCCCAGCACTCTTCTCTCTCTCTCTCTCTCTCTCTCTCTCCCCTCCATTACAACGAAATATTTATGAGTTAACTGGACGGATAAATGATTCAAAACATTATGCACAACGCAGGTATAAATTTCCTGTCTCTTTGAAGGTAATGAAGATACCGTTATTAAGTGATATTAATTTGAATCATAAATCAGCGAGATAAGTACCCGTTTCCCTCATTCGACGAGACCATAATGTTCAACAAAGCTATGTGGCTAATTCTATTTCATATATCATCGTTTGTTTTTCATCGCCGTAGATTACTGAGATTATCAAATTAACAGGAAAATAATTAGCAGAAGATGAATAAACTCTCCATTCTTAGCGTATAATTAAAGGATGTAATTCGTTCCCAATTATTTTATTGTTTAATAATGTCTTCCAAGAATCTTCTACCCTTTTCAGATACATTAAAAGGGAAAGAAGAGCCCTGGTTTGTCATACTTCAATGTTATATTATATATATGTATATATATATATATATATATATATTCCCTTCCGATTGGAGATACTTTAACGTGGTGAAAGGCTTTGTGTATCGCCATGATCAGAAAAAGTGTACTAGTCAGGGCCACCCGTACAAGTTAGTTCGCTAAGAGCGGTCAGACAAAAGTCTCCCACCATCACCAATATGCAGTTGGCCAGCGAGTGGTGATGAAAACTGGCCGAAACCGCAGACACAAACAAGAATAAGTATGAGGCCTTTGTCCTGCAATGGGCTAGAAATGGCTGCATTTTTTATGTTGAATGTATATATATATATATGTATATATATATATGTATATATATATATATATATTTATTTATAATATATATGTATATAATAAATATATATATACAGAGAGAGAGAGAGAGAGGAGAGAGAGAGAGAGAGAGAGAGATAGATACATGAATAGATAGATAGATAGTACTACAACGCATGGTTTTGAACACATCTATGAAACATGTTCCTACGAATTTTATTAAATAAGTCAGAATACAAATATTAAAGGGTTAAAATGAATATACAAAAGAAGGGAAACTTTTATGAATTCAAAACAATATATCCTTTATCTCTGTTATGATCTTAACGGGATTTTCCTCTAAATTAGATATCTGATGAAGATAAAGTTGATGAAGAGCCCAGCTTTGAAGGTTTGGAAATTTAATCTGCTTTTGGCAAGTCTCTAAGGGGATTAGATTTATTGCCATTGAGAAAATTACATCATAGGCGTCATATGCATATATATATATATATATATATATTATATATATATATATGTATATATACATATAAATAAACATACACACATACATACATACAATATATATATATATGTGTGTGTGTGTGTATATATATACCCTATATACTATGAATGTTATGTCCCTTTATTTCATATATATATATATTATATATATTGTATGAATAATATATATATATATATTAAAGTTAAATAACGTTCATATACATATGTACACATATATATACATATATATATATATATATATATATTAAAGTTAAATAACATTCATATACATATGTACATATATATATATATATATATATATACATATATATATATACATATATATATATATATATATATATAAAGAGAAAATATGGTAATACGAATGCTTCTTCTGGTTGTTATTGTTATTATTTGTCTTTTTAATATGTTAACTTTTCTTACTTGTTATTTATGATATTAATGTTTTGAATGATAATAATCATTGTCGTTACTATTTTCATGAATAATTTCATCATCATCATTATATACTGATACATTATATCATTATTTTCATCATGTTTATTATTTTTATTTTTATTCTTTTTATCATTGTTATTATTATCATTTTTATCATTATTATTATTATTATTATTATTATTATTATTATTATTATTATTATTTGTAGAGAAAAATATCTTCAAAATTCACTTAGCTACTTGAGAATTTTTCTCCTAAACAGCAAACTTTCTGTCCTTCTAATCTTTGAAAATCCTTATTTAACCAGGAATTCCTCCCATCTATTATTTGCAACAATAAAATGCGCTCTCATATTTCTTGAGTCTGCATTGCTTGTGTTTTGTGCAGGATAAATAGGCCTTAATTTATGGGGCGTCTTTCTTCATTATATATATATATATATATATATATATAATGAATATATAATATATATATATATATATATATGTATATATATACATATATATAATGTATATATATATATATATATATACTGTATGTATATATAAATATATATATATATATACTGTATATATGGCCTTACATTAACGTGGTGAAAGGTTTATGTATTGCCATGATTAGCAAACCTATACTAGTCACGGCCACCCATACAAAGTTGGTATGCTGTGAGCAATAAGACACAAATCTCCCACCGTCACCAATACGCAATAGCCAGCCTGGTGAGTAAAACTGGCCAAGCCCCAGACTTGATATTGACATGTTTAAGACCTTTGCTGTGCAGTGCACTAGAAACGGGTACATTTGTTGTTATTGTTGTTGTTGTTGTTGTTGTTGTAAACAAATGAATAGGGCTTTGAGAGAAGTAGGATTTACCAATGCATCGGAAATTTCCATCCAAAAAGGAGATGATTTTGTATATAAATCTCCAGTATGAGATTTAGATACATTAGTAGAAATTACAAACCAGTCAGTCTCTTATTAGTAATTTATGTACCAATACTTTTATTTCGGAAATAAAGAATATAAATGACGCCTCCAACGCAGATTTAATTCTCTTCCTTTGTATTAACAAATAATCTTTTATAGGATTTATTCATAAGGAGAAAGTAATTCATTTCACAAAATTATTTAATCAAACATATTTTCAATATATTTTATTAATAAAATAGATTTTCAGGTGGTTTTATGTATTAAAAAAAGAATAACATTTCCATGCAAGATAATACCATACTATTCCATTCAGAAAACAAGACCATTTATATGAAGGAAGATGATACCATACCATACCATACCATACACTACCATACTATTCCATTCAGAAAACAAGACCTTTTATATGAAGGAAGATGATCCTATACCATACCATACCATACACTACCATACTATTCCATTCAGAAAACAAGACCATTTATATGGAGGAAGATGATACCATGCCATACCATACCATACAATATACTACCATACTCTACTATCCCCGAGACCAATTTCCATACAAATGACGTCACTTACAAGACAATATCATTACCTCACCTAACAACCGAAACCCTCACAGAGAAACAACAAACAAACAAACACAAAAAAAAAATGTCTTTTGTTCAAGATACCCGAAGTAATTTATGTTCGTCTTGGGAGAATAACAAATGAGGTCTTGCCATGGGGACTGTGACAGTGGAAAACACCTTTGAATGTTTAAACGTCAGATGAAGGAATGTTTTCACTGAGAAAAAAAAAATGTTGTGAATAGAGATAAAGTTTATGCCACATTACGCATTCAACTCTTCAATTGTTTTTTTTTTAACATATAAATGATGCACAAGAGGGAAATTATTAAAGGTCTGTCTTATGTAATATGCATAGCATTTTAATGCTCATACATATTTTAAGCACTGTGTTATTCAAATTCAACTCTAAATTGTTACTGGAGGAGGAAATCCTTTATCAAAATATGTTTGTCAGACATATGGAATTAGGTATGAATTATTTTTACCTATTTATATATATACAGTATGTGTGTATACAGTATATATATATATATATATATATATACGTATATATCATATATATGTATGTATGTGTGTATATATACATATACATAAGTGTGTGTGTGTGTATGTGCAGAAAAACCCGCGAAAAATTCAAACACTGAGTCCCCTTGAAGACGTCAAAGACGAAACTAGTCAGGAATCACACAATATTTTCATTTTTACTGTGGTTTATTTGCATCTGAGTATCATGTTTCCCTGTGAGTCTTCCGCATACACACACCCGCATATATATATATATATATATATTTGTATATATATATATATATATATATAAATATATATATATATATATATATATGAAAGCCCAACTTTCATCTAGTCTTTACAGATCACGTTGCTCACCTTTCTCTCTTTTTACCTAATCATAAGCAGTACCTTACATATGCATTAAATTAGATAGATATATAGATAAATAGATAAATATATAGCTAAATAATTAGATAGATAGATAGATAGGTAGATATACGTTTAGGAACTAGCATCCGGCCATTATTCCCACATAAAAATAAAGTGTACATACCACCCATTCAAAAATATTATCACTCCATTCGTAAACGAAAATTTAATTTTAAAAAAGAAAACAGAAAATGCATTCTTGTAGAGTTTCTAAGTAATTATCAGAGCAGTATATTAACACATATAGACTGGATCATGATTAAGAAAAATCAGTTTCATTTTAGGCTCAAAGACTAGATTTGTTGCTTGTCTATTGGCTATATACAATTGTTCAGAGATGCAGCTTCAGTCAAGACTTGAAAAGTAGGTTTTTTCTTACTCTTAGGCTGAATGAATTTGTTGATGAAGCATCTAATTTCTTCTTATTCACCTAGTTACTTGAAATCAACCATATCGATAAAAATCTGCAAATTATTAAGTGGAAGACTGATTATGAAATGATTAAATTAGTTTATTTTAAATTGTTTCTAGTGTTTTTCTTTTGACTTTCATCCTAATAGATTGGTCAGAAACTCCCGGTCTATTAAAATCCATATTCCGGATTTGTATAATATCCTCTGTCACCGTCGTTCAGTTAGTTCTTTATATATGCTGCATTAGATTTTTTGTAATGCAGACCATCCATTGAATTCCCATGTTCCCAGACTGTATATATATATATATATATATATTTATATATTTATATATATACATATATATATATATATATATATATATATATATATATATATATATATATATATATTTATATATATATGTATGTGTATATATATATATATACACACATATATATATATATATATATATATATATATATATATATATATATATGTGTGTGTGTATATATATATATATATAAATATATATATATCTATATATATATATATATATATATATATATTTCTCGATTAATTTCGTAGTATATATGAATAGGAGGACACCCGTGGAAATACCTAATTAGGTTTAGGTTTTACCTTCTGTGCTAATGTTATTGCGTCACTCGTTTATTTTACTCAAATTTTGTCGGTGAAATTTGTTTCATTCCCGTAGAGGTTACCTAATATTGTGGTAATCTTAAAAAATGTATTTTATTACAAATTTTCACAAGTTAGATATGTATTTTCATACCTTACAGTTTATTTGATCATAGTTGATAATCTTCATAGAGGTGGTGACATTAATGTTTTCTTCCCTAATGCCATGCTTATAAATTCATTCTTTGATTTATCTTATAAAAATCTCGATAAAATGTGGCAAAAATACCCCCACCAGCAAACAGAATAATCTCGCTCTACTCCAGTTATCTTATAAATCCTTTACCCTATATCAAGGCCAATATATAGAGGTCGGTCGGACAGAACTGTCATCTTCCCGCCACTGGCTGACTGTGACGTCACTCCGGCTCCAACTGGTGATTCTCTGTTAGGCCGTGGCTTTGTATATTAAGGCATTATTGTTATTTACTTTGAATTAGTCTTCCTCTTGACTACTTAATTTGATACTTCCGTTATCAGAAAATTCTGAGAATGCCTAAACAATTTTATTGATAAAATAATATTACTGTAAACAGTACAGCAGTGTGAATTCATCAGTGAGAATTGAAGGAAACTCGGTTGTAGTTGTAACTTTTATTAATGAAAATATGTACTCACTTAAATATAATCATAAATAAAAACTATTTACACATATCTAAATATTTAACTTTAAATATAAAAAATCATTGATTGAACATCCTGAAATGTAAAAACTATTTAAACATATCTAAATATTTAACTTTAATTTTTTTCTGGCATCTCCCCGATCATTTTCAATTTTTGTCTTTCTTTTCCTAATTTTGATAGCATTATTTAAGTACCTTAGTCTAAAATATATAGACACTGTTGTGCGGCTTATACAATACATTCATACCCTTATCATAGCACCATTCATTACTAATACACATTTCATCCAAACTTAATACTGCTATTTTTTTCATTTACTGTAAAAGTTTCAGCTTTAGCACGTAATAATGTGAAAACACTTGTCAAAATCCCAGGCTCGCACAAGAATCTACTCGCTCTTTCTTTTAATGTAGTTTCACAAGGCAATGGAAACCCCTTCTTAAGTTTCAGATACTTGTAACATTTGGAACTTATGCTTCTTAGAGTTAAAGCAGATGCAATGTCTTCACTGCACCATTTGCTTACCCTTTTCTTTGTTACAATTGCTTTTATTTGAGTTTTACTAAATAATGGCTCTAGAATATTTTCTGTTCTTTTAATCACTACATTTCTAATAATTTGCATAACATTTTCATTTAAAACACTCATGTATTCCTTTAATCTTGCATTTTCTTCCTTAACCTGTTTCAACTGTTCCCTTAATTGTTGTACTTAATTTTTTTGCTCTTCCTTATTATTATTTTCTATCACACATGGTTCATCTAAGTTTCCATTTTCTCCTATACTGATTTCAATGGCACCATCTTGCTCTGCATTACACATTTCCTCCTCTTTACTGAATACCTCTTGCAATGTTTGTCTCTGAATACGTTTCTTTGACCTCTCTTCTCTTTTGACGAAATATATAACAAGGCAGAACACACGAACCCACATGCATGTATGATGTAATTCGTTCTCAAATTTTCAATTATATCGCCAAGGTAATCTGGGAGAATAGGCTAATTTGTTTTGAAAAATAACTGAAATCTCGTATAGAATGAACTCTTTCAATAAGAGAAAATAACATAAATTTCGGAGGCAATGCAATTTTTTAGGTGGGATTTCAGTTACCTTCATTACATGAAATTAACTCACCTTTTGGTATATGTACAGATGGGATAGCGGTTTTCTTCAATAACCTCATATTTTTAGGGCTCTCAATATTCAGCAACCTTGATTTCATATCATCAATGTAGTCCTCTGGTGTGAAATGAGCTGAACACACCACTGCATGTTTTGGATTGATTTATCAGACCGGCAACACACGTGTATCCACTTATCACAGAAAATTTTGTCTCTAGGAAACGTAAAATACTTAATACCATTGCCTTTTGTTTTTCTCTTGGTATTCAGACATCCATAAACAGAACAGTTATTTGGCATTGTCGGTTAAGTGACTGCTTCCGTTGTAAATAGAGACAATATAGCTTTGGTTGTAACAAGGTAACTGACCGCTACGAAAGGTTTTGTATGACTGGGCAGGGTCAATTGTGGCAAAGGCCTTGATTGTGGCGAGCTTGACGAGTCCTGAAGGGTGAGTCATGGATAATCCCCTGTCCGACCGACCTCTATATATTGGCCTTGCCCTATATGAGCTATGAAAACATTCGCAGGATATAACCCTCCTTGATAGAATCCTAATCTCTCCTTTAATCATCCTTGGGCAACACGGACATCGCCTTCTTCAGGATAAGTACACTATTAATGATTCATATCCTGCTCCTTAATCTTAATAGAATCTTAACAAGGAATTACTCTAGGATCCTGTCATTACCGAATGGTAATTTATTCATTGTTTTCTTTTAAAGCGTAGCGTGGAAGGCATGTGCTATGAAAATTGGATTATGAGTATATTGGGAAATTTTGATTGTTCGCTGTTCAATTTCGTTACTTTTGATTAAGTGAATTCTGTTTTATAGGTATTAGATTATAGTATATATATATATATATATATATATATATATATATATTGAATTGATATGAGCTCCCATGTCAGTATTGGGTGCAGCGAGCCCACCTCAGGTAACAACACTGGTGACCAGTATGGTCGGATTGATGGATGCGTCATAATACCTTTTCCACAACTTTTCTTTTTTTTTATTATTGGAATACTGTTGAATATGGAATACAGTTAGGTACATTTTTTCTTTTACTTACTTTTTTTCTATTTAAATACTTTTGTAGATAATTATTAGTTAATCGCTATTTTGTTTAAGTAATACTTATATATATATATATATATATATATATATATATATATATATATTTATATATCATACAACTAGAAAATTTAAGTCATGAAAATTTTATGAGTAATATAATAATAAAAATAATAATAAGACGTAACGTTAAACAATTTATTTTCAGAATTTAGTAAAAGAATACTTATTTTATTCTAATCTAAAGAATAAACAACAATAATCAAATGCAAAGTTAGACAATTATTTTTAGAATATACTAAAAAAAGAAAAATAGGTATTTTACTCCAATCTAAGGTCAATTGTCCAATAAACTTTCTAGTGGCTTCGCTAATGGTGTAATTGTCTCTGGTTAATTGAAGTAAAATGCTTCGAAGAATCTATTATAAAACCCAATAATTACTCTCTCTCTCTCTCTCTCTCTCTCTCTCTCTCTCTCTCTCTCTCTCTCTCTCTCTCTCTCTTACGATACATTGCAGTTACGATAAGAATCCAGTAGCAGTTAATGTCGTTTGTGGGATAGATGTGATTTGCTAAAGATATTTGAGATAAAAATATACATTTTTGTTGCTATAATCGATACTTTTGTTATTCATTCACCATTGATT
>NC_090734.1:19119879-19129879 GCF_036898095.1 Palaemon carinicauda
TTTTCGTTATGCCTTTATTTACGGCCATGCCTCGCCGGCTGCATTTGTTCTTGTCTATATATATATATATATATATATATATTTATATATATATATACAGTGGTACCTCTACATACGAATTTAATCCGTTCCACAACTGACTTTGGATGTAGAAAATGTTCGGATGTCGAAACGAATTTTCCCATAAGAATACATTGAAATAGGATTAATCCGTGGTTGAGCCCAAAAACCTATGATAACTTCTTAATAAACTACTACACATAATTTCCCATGAGAATAATGCACACTAAATTAGATAATAGACATGTAAAAAAGAAGAATTATCAAAAAATGATAAATAAGAAACGGATTTTTAGTGTCACTTTACCTTAGAAACTCCAGCGCAGGTGTTGTTTGTCTTTCTATGCAGAGAGGAGACGGACGGGCGGCGAGGAGGTAGAGAGGTTAACTACGATAAACGTACACTACCGTAACTTATTCTAACTTACACTAAGTGAGCTTTAACATAACTTAGCTTATTTTTTTTTATTTTTATATTTTATATTTTTTTTACATTTTCTTTTTTTCTTTTTGATGATTAATTTTAATCACTTTCACTCTCTACACTTAAAATTTATTGAATTTTTTTCTCTTCACTCTTTGCTGTTTTCTTTGAACCACTTCCTTCCTCTTCATCACTAGTTTTTTTAAAGAAGCTATCGATAGAAAGTTTCTTGGTACTGCTTTTCAGAATGTTCAAAAATAAGTTAGGGAAACATCATCAAACTGCGTAACTACACGACAAACCTGCAATTTTTTTGGATGGTATTTGTCGATGAATTCGACTACGTCTTGATATTTTCCTAACACCTCTTTTATTTGCGCCGAACCTATTGCAAGTTCACTCATACGGATGCCACGCTCATGCTTTTCAATAATTCCTTGCTTTACTTCTAAAGAAAGCATTCCCTTATTCCTTTTCTCACCACTACCACTACCACTTGCGAAACTAAGCCTTTAGGACCCATGATTTACGTAAAATACCGTAAAAGGATGAACGTAAAAAATCACGATAAAAAAACACAGTTAATAGCAGAACGCACAGGGCACAACCACACGAAGCCGAGAGAACAGAGGAATGTCCCAAGCCACACTAATTGAGGGTCCCTCCGAGGTCAAAATGATGCCTTCTATCGGCGGAAATAAAAAACACATCAGGGGCTATGAACACCGACTATGCGTACGAGTTATTGTTTACTTCGGGTGTCGAAAAAAAATTCGGGTGTAGAGTAGGAACGTGTTCGAATTGTACTTCGCGTGTCGAAAAATTCGGACACAACCGGTACGACGAAAATTGCTTAATTCGTGTGTCGAAATAAAATTCGGGTGTAGAGTCAAAAATTTGCTTGAATTTTACTTTGGAATATTGGAAAATTCGGATGTAGATACGTTCGGATGTAGAGGTTCCACTATATATATATATATATATATATGTGTGTGTGTGTGTGTGTGTGTTTGTGTGTGTGTGTGTGTTTGTGTGTGTGTGTGTGTGTGTATCAGACATCATCATCATCATCATTTTCATCTTCAGCCATTACTAGTCCACTGCAGAACAAAAGCCTCAAACATGTCCGTCCACTTGCGTCCGTTTATGGCCTTTCTGTGCCAGTCCACGTCTGCAAACTTCCTTAGTTCTTCGATCCTTCGTCTTCTCTTCCTTCCTCTGCTTCTTTTAAAATGTATAGGGACCCATTTTGTCCTTTTTAATTTCCATCTCTTGTTTGTCATTCTCATAATATGTCCTGCCCATGTCCATTTCTTTCTCTCACAAGTTGTGAGAATATCCTCTAGTTTAGTTTGCTCTCGTATCCATGTTGCTCTTTTTTCAGTCTCTTAGTGTTATTCCCATCATTATTTTTTCCATATCTCTTTGGGTTGTAACTAGCTTATATTCTAAGGCTTTAGTAAGGGTTCAAGTTTCTAATACAGTTCATAGAGTAATACTGGTAGGACCATCTCATTTTTTTTTCTTTTTTTTTAGAGAAAGGGTCATTTTACTTTTCATAATCTCCTTTTGTTTACCAAATGTTATCCCTCCTTTACTTATCCTCCTTTTAACTTCGGTTTCGTGTCCTGGGGAAACACTTACTGTCTGTCCTAAGTATGTATATTAATTAACAATCGCTAGAGGCTAGTCCATATCTCTTATTTGTAGTCTCTGCATTTCCATTGAATTTTATCTTAGCTTTGCCCATATGCATTTTCAGTCTTATATGTCTGCTTTCTCTATTCAAATGTTCTATCGTCTTTTGTAATTCCTCCCAAAATTCATGAAACACAACTTTGTCATCTGAAAATCTTCTATTGATAAGGTATTCCCCATTAATATCAATTCCTGAATTTTCCCATTCTAAATTCTTAAAAACTTTCTCTAGACATATGTATATATATATATATATATATATACACACACACACATATATATATATATATATATACATAATGGCTGGTAATTTGAACTGGCATGTCATAGTATAATTTAAATAATTCTGCATATAATCATCAACAATGAAATACTTCATTTAGGAAAATTGTCACAAGCACAATAAATACCTTGGTATAAATAGGTAACTTTAATCTTATGTGAAAATTTTGGGTAAGATTTTTTTAGTAAAACCTATTCAGATTGAAAACTAATTATCGAAATCAGAGCTTCTCACTAATATGAATAGAAAATAACGTACCACTAATGTTATTTTCTTGAAAATATCTAGATATATCAAGAAACGTTTTGTTCCGTGCCATTGTCCATGGGTGTATCAAGAAATTAATCGAAAATTTTAACTTGTTTTTAATTAATCCAGGAGAATATATATATTTATGAATAGGAGGTCACCTGTTGAAATACTCAATTAGGTTTAGGCTTTACTTTCTGTGCTAATGGATTTGTGTCACTCCTTTATTTCATTCAAATCTTGTCAGTGAAATGTATATTTTATACCCGTAGAGTTTATCTCATCTTGTGGTAATCTTAAAAAGTGTATTTTATTAAGAAATTTCTTAATTAAATTTGTCTTTTCATACCTTATAGTTTATTGGATCATAGTCAATAATCTTCATGTGTGGACATTCATTCTTTGATTTATCTTATGAAAATAATTTTTAATTATGTGGCAAAAATACCCCAACAGTAAACAGAATAATCTAGATGTACTCCAGCTACCTTGTAGATCCTTTACCTTATATGAGCTATGAAAACATTCCCAGGATATAAGCCTCCTTGATAGAATCCCAATCTCTCCTTTAATCATCCTTGGGAAACATGGACATCGCCTTCTTCAGAATGAGTACACTATTAATGATTCATATCCTGCTCCTTAATCTTAATAGAATCTTGACAAGGAATTACTCTAGGATCCTGTCATTACCGAGTGGTAATTCATTCATTGTTTTCTTTTAAAGCGTTGCGTGTAAGGCATGTGCTATGAAAATTGGATTATGAGTACATTGGGAAATTTTGATTGTTCGCTCTTTAATTTTGTTGCTTTTGATTAAGTGAATTCTGTTTTATAGGTATTAGATTATATATATATATATATATATATACTGTATATATATATATGTATATATATATATATATATACTGTATATATATACATATATATATGTATATATATACATGTATATCTATATATATACAGTATATATATATATATATATATACAGATAGATAGATATATGCTATATATATATATATATATATATACACACATATAATTATGTGTGTGTGTATCTGCATACATGTGTATATATATGATATTTCTGTGTCGCCTAATTGTCATATTTTTAATAGTAATTTGAATGCTTATATAAATTTCCCCATCCCAATCTACTAATCTTATTTTCTACTTTTATTCCTACCACCTACAAATACCTATAAGAATTAATCGTATCAATTATTCTATCCATTTCAGCATTTATTTCTCCATCTACATACTATCACTTTTTCTCTGCACCATGTATGAATAGGTGAGAGAGAGAGAGAGAGAGAGAGAGAGAGAGAGAGAGAGAAAGTTCAGCATTCTCTCATTTCCTTTATTTGTCATTTAATTGATTTGAGCTCCCATGTCAGTATTGGGTGCAGCGAGCCCACCTCAGGTAACAACACTGGTGACCAGTATGGTCGGATTGATGGATGTGTCATAATACCTTTTCCACAGCTTCTTTTTTTTTTATATTGGAATACTGTTGAATATGGAATACAGTTGGGTACATTTTTTCTTTTACTTACTTTTTTTCTATTTGAATATGTTGAAGGTAATTATTAGTTGATCGCTATTTTGTTTAAGTAGTACATTTATATTTATGTATAATATATATATATATATATATATATACACATATATATATATATATATATATTTATATATATATATATATATATCCAACCACACACATACATATATACATTGCATACGAATCTATCCCTCTATCTATATACTCATATATATATATATATATATGTATATATATATATATATATATATATTTAGATAGATAGATAGATTCGTATGCAATATATTTATATTTTTGTGTGCATATATACATATTTATGTATCCATATATATATATATATATATATATGTATGTATGTATATTTGTTTATATATATATATATATATATACATGTACATATGTGTATATGTATGTGTGTATGCATATGTGTATAGACCACAGGCACACCCACACGCACACACACACACACACACACATATATATATATATATATATGTGTGTGTGTGTGTGTGTGTGCGTGTGTATGTGTTTAAACACACACACACACACACACACATATATATATATATATATATATGTGTGTGTGTATATATATATATATATATATATAAAACTGTTTTTTCATTCTTCTATGTTTAGTTTCATTTTCGTTTAGTTGTTCTATGCAATTGATTGCTCTTGGTCAATATCATCATCTTTAGCTTTATATCATGAGAATTTGTTAGATAATGATAACGATAATAACAATAACAATATTAAGAATAATTCCCATTTAATCTTCATTCCCCATTCTTTCTATTTCTGTATTTAAATCATTTTCTTTCAATCTTTAATTTATTCTTTTTCTATAGCTTTTTATTTTTTCATACAACCAAAAATTTCGAGGCATAAACATTTTATGAGTAATAAAATTTTAAACAACAATAATAAAACTCAAAGTTTGGCCACTGATTTTTTAGAATTTAGTAAAAAAAAAATACGTATTTTACTCCAATCTAAGGTCAATTGTGCAATAAACTTTCTAGTGGCTTCTCAACAAATGTTCCTTTAATAAAGAAAGATAAAATTCAGACAGAAGACTTGAGCAATTTAATTAGTATTTTACGACATTCTCGTGACAGATTTATAACCATAGGTGATAATCATAATTTGGAAATGTAGGAATTTATTCCAGAAATCACTCTTTCTCTCAACCGCTCTCCACAGCTGCTTCATTGTAGTAGGAGATTTGGTTGTTGAAATCTACGGGTATTGCCTTCGCATTTGAGGCTATTGAGGAGTAGTAAAGTTTAAATACGAGTCGCTTCTCTTCGATATTTTACATTCTCATCCGTCCCAAAATGTGATTACTGGTTTTATTTAGTTATCGCTTTCAAAATAGATTGTTTTATAAAGAATGGTGTGTATATATATATATATATATATATATGTATGTATATGTATGTATATATATATATATATATATATATTTATATTCTGTATATATATATATATATATATATATATTTATATAAATATATATATATATATATATATATCAACACAACATCGTGTTCAAATAGAAATAAATTTCTACCTCATACTTGGGATCGAACGCTAGCCCCTTCTAATGAAAGGCCAGGTTGAAACCAACCATGCCACGGGAGGCCATAAAAGATATCGGAACCTGACGCTACCCAGCTGTCCGAGGATTTACCTGGCGAGACATCAGTCTCTTACCAGCGAGTTGGTTGGTTTCGACCTGGCCTTTCATTAGAAGGGGCTAGCGTTCGATCCCAAGTATGAGGTAGAAATTTATATATATATATATATATATATATATATTACAGTGCAGTAACCATTTGGGTGAAGAAGAATTGTTTGGTAATTTTGGTGTTGTCCGGTGTATGAGGACGGAGGAGAATATGTAAAGAATAGGCTAGACTATTCGATGCGTGAGTAGGCATATGAAAAATGAACCGTAACCAGAGAAGAGGATCCAATGTAGAACTCTCTGGCCAGTCAAAGGACTCCATAACTATCTAGCGGTAGTTTCTCAACAGGTGGCTGATGCTCTGGCCAACATACTACCTACTATATATATATATATATATATATATTTGTATGTATACTACATATATATGTATAGATCTATATATATATATATATATATATATGTATATATATATATACATATGTATAAATATATTTATATATATATATGTGTATATATGTAATGTATTATATATATACATATATATATGTATATATATACACATGTACATATATATATATATATATATATTCATACTGTATATATATATATATATGTGTGTGTGTACAGATATATATATATATATATATATGTATATATATATATATATATATAGAGAGAGAGAGAGAGAGAGAGAGAGAGAGATTAGGTTTTTTTCATATAGGGGAGATGTATATAGATGCTGTATAGATAGATAGAAAGATTTACAGCACACATGTATACATGCATATACACACATGTATCTGTGTGCATGCACACGCATACAGGCCACCGTATGTATGTATGTATGTATGTGTGTATCCAGCGCTTAAGAAATTCCATCAGCTAAATTAATCAGCTTAAAAGCTGACGATGGAGCAAACAAATCTTATTCATCTCGGATAAATTCTTTTCAGTCTTAAATATTTTGTCTCCTAAACTATTCACTACTTAAGATTTATTTCAAACACTTGAGAAATAAAAAATCTTCTCTTTCAAGTGAGTTTTTTGGTACGAAATTCCCGCGTCTCTTTTTCACCTACTGCAAAGTAAGCAAACTATACCTTATGATACTTGATTAATTATGAAGGCATCTTGGCATCTCTGGGATTTGGACGATTCATACCAGTGTACTGAAGATTGTTTCATTGAGGCCTTTTTTATGTTTTTCATTTTGATAATCAAATGTTTATGTAAATGAAGGTTTCGTCTGTTGTTATATTTTTATTCTCCCGTTGGGATACTACCTGTACAGTGTTATGGGGTCCTTTGACTGGCCAGACATTACTACATATATACATATGATCATCACCCAAGCCATCTCACCACCCAAACTAGGACCACAGAGGGCTAGGCAATGGCTGCTGATGACTCAGCAGATAGGCCTATAGGCTCCCCGAAACCCCACATCCTTAGCTCACAAGGATGGTCAGATTGCAGCGACCAAAGAAACTAACGAGATTGAGTGGGACTCTAACCCAGTCTGGCGTTCACCAGTCAGGGACGTTACCACATCTGGCCTATTCTTTGCAGATTCTCCTCAGTCCTCATTCACCTGACAACACTGAGATTACCAAGCACTGTAATTGTTCATTGGCCACTTTCCTCCTGGTAAGGGTAGAAGAGAGACTTAAGCTATGGTAAGCAGGTCTTCGAAGAGGACACTCCAAAATCAAATCATTATTCTCTAGTCTTGGGTAGTGCCCTAGCTTCTGTACCATGGTCTTAACTGTCTTGGGTTAGAGTTCTCTTGCTTAAGGGTACACTCGGGCACACTATTTTATCTTATTTCTCTTCCTCTTGTTTTGTTAAAGTTATGTTAGTTTATATAGGAAATATTAATCTTAATGTGGTTACTGTTCTTGAAATGTTTTATTTTCCCTTCTTTCCATCCCTCACTAGGCTATTTTTCCTGTTGGAGCCCCTGGGCTTATAGCATCCTGCTTTTTCAACTAGGGTTGTAGCTTAGCAAGTAATAATAATACTAATAATAATAATAATAATAATAATAATGATGATGATAATAATAATACTTCTCTGATTAAAACTCTTCGTAGTCAACGGACCACCAGGAACTATTTCACTACTTGAGTTCGAATGTTTTAAGGGATTCGAACTTGGGACAGTTAAGAGAGAGAGAGAGAGAGAGAGAATTTTCACAAATGGATCACATCATTCCTGCAAGATATTGGGTTTTAGCACACAGATTTCCACCAATTAGGTAATGAGAGAGAGAGAGAGAGAGAGAGAGAGAGAGAGAGAGATTTATTGCTGGCAAAAATTTATATATCAAGGAAGGGATAAAGAGAATTTTTGACATCGTACAAAAATCATCTCGGGTTGATATTGGTCATTTTATAAAACTCAAAAAAAAAAAAAATATTCTTATTATACCTTAAATATTTTTATTCTCCAAATTGTGTAGCTTTACTATCACTCAAACTTTGCAGGATAACATAAAAATCTATTGGCACTTTTGGGGAAATGAAAACATTTAACCGATTACATTTTTAAATTGAATAAGTCAAGTTAGAATAAATGGAAATTCGCTCATATAGAATACTTATTTTTATTTTTTTTACTTTATTTGGTTCATTTTTCATTATTCGTGGGAGAGATTATGAATGCATCCAGCATATATACTAAAAAATCTACATGGGAGAAAAAAGTAATTTTAATTAAACCTAAATTAAAGAAAGACGAACATTTCTATTTAAGGTTTTTGCTCTTCGAAATATTCAATTACGAAGACAGACAAGCAGGTGGGGAGAGACAGAAAGACAGAAAAAAAGATTTTACAAGAGAGATTAGAATGATAAAAGAAAAATCAAACTTTGAGGGAAAAAAAAGGTATTGATAATATAACCTCATAAATCAAGTTGATTGGCACATTACGAATTGTATTATTTTTCTATCCCTCAAACTTTTACGCAAATCTTAAAGTTTTTTTTTTTTTTTTTTTTTTTTTTAGTATTATCTGCGAAAGAAAAAACTTTCCTGTTTTGATTTTATAGAAAAGAAAATATCCGCTGTGGTATTAAATGCCTTCTTTTATTTCTTCCGATATTTTCGTTATTTTTTTTTTAGTTGTTTTTACATATAATTAAAAGTATACCCAGTCTAAGAACTGAACTTTTAACGGAAAAAATACTAACAGTTAATAATTGTTATGTTAAGACGTGGAAGTCATTCAATTGTTAAGGTCCTAGGTCAAAGTTCAAGGTCAAGGTCAAGCAAAAGGTCGACCGATTTAACCCTAACTTTAACCCCAAGTTCGCACATGGCCTACGGTCTAAATTGATTCTGGGAAAGCAAGCTGCTTTCGATAAATAAGTTACCGTGGCAGAGGTCTGCACTGAAAGTGCCTTTCTAGTTTATAAGGTGATTAAAACGATGTTTAAATCTCCACTTTAATAGAGCATTTAAAGCCAGCATCTCAAGTAGATTACTATAATGAAGGACATCTTGTGCTACCGAACACAGCTTTGACTTCAAAGATCCCTCGTCGGGACTGAATAATGGAGATGATTTAATTCTAAGCTAATTATCACCTCGTGAATATGCAAAGAATCCCTTCTCTCACCTTCCACCCCTTGTGTTAATGTCATCATTCTGTGCAGTGGCTTACGCACCCCCCTCTCACCGCTCTCACTGCAGGACGTATTTCCTTGTCTCTCCTCCAAAGACAAAGAACGGAGATGATTGCTAAGAGCAAGATGATAAAGAGAGGGTTTATAAATGAAGAACCGCGTAATTATACACACTTCGTTGGGGGCGAGAGCGGATATGGTAGTGATTCTCATTATATTAGATCCTGACGTGGAATAATGAGTTCGGAAACAGTGTTGCTTCTCGTAATAATTATAACCTTTCTTCCATTTCGGTGAAGATGAAGAAGTTCAACTTGCCGTGTGTAAATACTTCAGTTCAGTGCGAGATTTTGGGATTCAACTGAGAGAGAGAGAGAGCACTGACCTTTTCTTAGAAGTATAG
>NC_090734.1:19134879-19167379 GCF_036898095.1 Palaemon carinicauda
TATATATATATATTCATGTGTATATATACATATGTGTGTGTAATATATATGTATATATATATATATATATATATATATATATATATATATATATATGCATGTTTATATAAATAAACCTTAAATTATAGGGCATCTTTCTTCATTTTTATCCTTTTAAATGATGCGTAGTTCATATTGATTAGCAATTTATAAGCATTTTGAAATATGTTATATATATATATATATATATATATATATATATATATATATATATACATATATACATATATATATATATATATATATATATATATATATATATATATATATATATACAGTATGTGGCCTTAGTTTAACGTGATGAAAAACTTTATGTATTGCCATGATCAGAAAAGCTGTACTAGTCAGGACCACCCATACAAAATTGATTTTCTGTGAGCGATAAGACGAAAATCTCCCACCATCACCAATCCGCATTAGCCAGCCTGGTTAGTAAAACTGGCCAAACCCCAGACTTAAATATACATATTTGAGGCCTTTGTTGTGCAGTGCACTAGAAACTGCTGCATTTGCTCTTGTTGTTGTTGTTGTTGCTGTTATTGTAAACAAATGAATAGAGCTTTGAGAGAAGTAGGATTTACTTACGCATCGGAAATTTACATCGAAAAAGGAGATGATATTATATATAAATCTCCAGTATGAGATTTAGATACATTAGTAGAAATTACAACCCAGTAGGTCTCTTATAAGTAATTTATGTACTAATACTTTTATTTCGGAAAGAATGAATATTACAAATGTTGCCTCCGACTCAGATTTAATTCTCTTCTTTTGTATTATCAAATAATCCTTCATAGGATTTATTCATACGGAGAAAGTAATTCATTCTACAAAATTATTTAATCAAACATATTTTCAATTTATTTTATTGATAAAGTTGATTTTCAGATGGTTTTATGTTTTTGCTACATCAATTTATTTAGATAAAAAGAATATTTACCTGGAAGATAATACCATACCATACCATACTATTCCATTCTGAAAACAAGACCATTTATATGAAGGAAAATGATACCATACCATACCATACCATACCATACTCTACTATCCCGAGACTAATTTCCATACAAATGACGTCACTTACAAGACAATATCATTACCTCACATAACAACCGAAACCCACAAAGAGAAACAACAAACAAACAAACAGAAAAATAAAAAAATGTCTTTTGTTTAAGATACGCGAAGTAATTTATGTTCGTCTTGGGAGAATAACAAAGGAGGTCTTGCCATGGGGACTGTGACAGTGGAAAACACCTTTGAATGTTTAAAC
The DNA here is from genome assembly GCF_036898095.1 of Palaemon carinicauda. Classification (NCBI taxonomy): domain Eukaryota; kingdom Metazoa; phylum Arthropoda; class Malacostraca; order Decapoda; family Palaemonidae; genus Palaemon; species Palaemon carinicauda. Next base: position 19,136,192 of record NC_090734.1, read on the forward strand.
GTTAAATGAAGGAATGTTTTCACTGAGAAAAAAAAATGGGAATAGAAATAAAGTTTGTGCCACATTACGCATTCAACTCTTCAATTGTTTTTTTAACATATAAATGATGCACAAGAGGGAAATTATTAAAGGTCTGTCCTATGTAATATGCATAGCATTTTAATGCTCATACATATTTTAAGCATTTTGTTATTCAAATTCTACTCTAAATTGTTACTGGAGGAGGAAATCCATTATCAAAATATGTTTGTCAGACAAATAGAATTAGATATGAATAATTTTTCCCTATGTCTAATTATATATATATATATATATATATGTATATATATTTATATATACATACATATATATATATATATATATATATATATATATATATATATATATATATATATATATATATAGTTTCTGAGTGAGAACATCTAAATATGGTGAAACAGTTTGTGTACCTTCATGATCATCAAATCTGTACTAGCCAGGGACTCCCATACTAAGTTTGTTTGCTGTGAGCTATCAGACGGAAATCTCCCAACATCACTAATTTTCACTGGGCAGCGTGATGAAGAAAACTGGCCAAACACCCAGACATGAATTCACATATCTGAGACACTTGTCCTGTAGTGGGCTGGAAATGGCTGTATTTGTTCTTGTTGTTCATATATACACTGTATATATATATATATATATATATATATATATATATATATATATATATATATACATATATATATATATATATATACATATATATATGTATATATATACATATATATATATATATATATATATATATATCATCATCCTCATGAGCCCTTAATAGTCCACTGCAGAACAAAGGCCTCAAACATGTCCGTCCACTTGCGTCTGTTTACGGTCTTTCTGTGCTAGTTCACCCGTGCAAACTTCCTTAGTTCTTCGATCCTTCGTTTTCTCTTTGTTCCTCTGCTTCTTTTACAATATATAGGGACTCATTTTGTCATTCTTAATTTCCATCTCTCGTTTTTCATTCTCATAATATGTCCTGCCCATGTCCATTTCCTTTTCTCACAAGTTGTTAGAATATCCTCTAGTTTAGTTTGCTCTCGTATCCATGTTATTCCCATCATTATTCTTTCCATAGCGCTTTGAGTTGTAACTAGCTTATATTCTAAGGCTTTAGTAAGGCTCCCAGTTTCTGATGCATAAAATAAGGCTGGTAATATCATCTCAATAAATACTTTTCTTTTTAGGGAAAGTGGCTTTTTACTTTTCATAATCTCCTTTTGTTTGCCAAATGGTCCCCATCTTATGCTTATCCTCCTTTTAATTTCGGTTTCCTGTCCTGGAGAAACACATACTGTCTGTCCTAAAAATGTCTATTCATTAACAATCTCTAGAAGCTCGTCCATAACTCTTATTTGTTGTCTATCTGGATTTTCATTTAATATTATCTTAGTTTTACTCCTATTCATTTTCAGCCCTACGTTTCTGCTTTTTCTAATGAAATCTTCTATTCCTCTCATGATTCATGAAACACAACTATGTCATTTGCAAATCTCAAGTTATTATGGTATTTCCGATTAATATTAATTCCTACAGTTTCCCATTCTAAAGTCATAAAGTCTTCCAGACATGCTGTGATATAATGATATATATATATATATATATATATATATATATATATACATATTGGTTGGCAATTTGAACTGGCATGCCATTGTATAATTTTAATAATTGGGCGGAAAATCATGAACAATGAAAAAGTTCATTTAGGGAAATTGTCACAAGCATAATAAATACCTTTGGATAAACAGGTCAGTTTAATCTTATTTGCAAATTTGGGGTTAAAAAAATTTTAATAAAACCTATTCAGATTGAAAACTAATTATCGAAATCAGAGCTTCTCACTAATATGAATAGAAAAGAACGTATCATTAATATTATTTTCTTGAAAATATCTATTGTTTTAAATGTGTAATTTCATACGCTCAAGAAACGTTTTGTTCCTCGCCATTGTCCATGGGTGTATTACGAAATTAATCGAGAAATATGACTCTATTTTTATTAATCCAGTAGAATATATATGTATGGATATTACGACTCCCGTTGAGATACCCAATTAGGTTTAGGTTTTACTTTCTCTGCTAATGAATTTGTGTCACTAGTTTATTTTATTCAAATCTTGTCAGTGAAATTAATGTTTTATACCCGTAGAGTTTATCTAATCTTATGGTCATATTAAAAAGTGTATTTTATTACAATTTTTCTTAGTTAAATTTGTATTATAGGTTATTGGATCATAGTTAATAATCTTCGGATGTTTTAACATTCAGTCCCGTAGAGGTTATCTAATTTTATTTTGGTAATTTTTAAAAAATGTATTTTAGTAAATTTTTTCTCAGTTAAATATGTATTTCAATACCTTAGAGTTTATGTTATCATATTTGATAATCTTCATAGAGATGTTGACTTTAATTTTTTCTTCCCTAATTCTATACTTATGAATTCATTCTTTGATTTATCTTATGAAAATCATTTTTGATCATGTGGCAAAAAATACCCCACCAGTAAACAGAATAATCTAGATGTACTCCGGCTACCTTATAAATCCTTTACCTTATATGAGCTATGAAAACATTCCCAGGATATAAGCCTCCTTGATAGAATCCCAATCTCTCCTTTAATCATCCTTGGGCAACATGGAAATCGCCTTCTTCAGAATTAGTACACTATTAATGATTCATATCCTTTATCCTGCTCCTTAATCTTAATAGAATCTTGACAAGGAATTACTCTAGCATCCTGTCATTACCGATTGGTAAATTATTCATTGTTTTCTTTTAAAGCGTAGCGTGGTAGGCATGTGCTATGAAAATTGGATTATGAGTACATTGGGAAATTTGATTATTCGCTGTTTAATTTCGTTACTTTTGATTAAGTGAATTCTGTTTTATAGGTATTAGATTATATATATATATATATATATATATATATATATATATATATATATATGAATCTGAATACAATATATATATATATATATATATATATATATATATATACAGTATGCATATATATACATATATATATTTATTTATATGTGTGTGTGTGTATGTGTCTACTTATATCTATATATGATATTTCTGTGTCGCCTAATTCCTATATTTTTAAGAGTAATTCTGAACGCTTATCTAAATTTCCCCATCAAAATCTACTAATCTTATTACTTTTCTTTTATTCCTTCTAAGAATTAATCATATCAGTTCTTCTATCCATTTCTGCATTTATTTCTCCATCTATATACTATCACTTTTTCTCTGCACCATGTATGAATAGGTGTGTGTGTGAGAGAGAGAGAGAGAGAGAGAGAGAGAGAGAGAGAGAGAGAGAGAGAGAGAGAGAGAGAGAGAGAGAGTACAGGATTCTCTCATTTCATTTATTTGTCATTTAATTGATTTGAGCTCCCATGTCAGTATTGGGTGCAGCGAGCCCAACTCAGGTAACACCACTGGTGACCAGTATGGTCGGATTGATGGATGTGTCATAATACCTTTTCCACAGCTTCTTTTTTTTTATTGGAATACTGTTGAATATGGAACACAGTTAGGTACATTTTTTCTTTTACTTTTTTTCTTGGCCAAGTGGGTTAGTCACTGTCTATATAAGCTTGCCGACCAGGGTTCGATTCCCAGCCGGAGCCAAGCTCTTGTCTTTGTGTGATTTCGCCTGGGGCTCTGATCCCGAGGTCGTTAAGAAAATCCAGACATTAATATATCAAAAATATATATGGCTTATTTGAATATGAAAAACACGTAAAAATGTGCAAAATTTATCATATATATATATATATATATATATATATATATATATATATATATATATATATATATATATATATATATATATATATATATATATATATCCATCCATATACCAAGGCACTTCCCCCAATTTTGGGGGGTAGCCGACACCAACAATGAAACAAAACAAAAAGGGGACCTCTACTCTCTATGTTCCTTCAGCCTAATCAGGGACTCAACCGAGTTCAGCTGGTACTGCTAGGGTGCCACAGCCCAACCTCCCACATTTCCACCACAGATGAAGCTTCATAATGCTGACTCCCCTAATGCTGCTACCTCCGCGGTCATCTGAGGCACTGGAGGAAGCAGCAGGGCCTACTGGAACTGCGTCACAATCGCTCGCCATTCATTCCTATTTCTAGCAAACTCTCTCTCCTCTCTCACATCTATCCTCCTATCACCCAGAGCTTTCTTCACACCATCCATCCACCCAAACCTTGGCCTTCCTCTTGTACTTCTCCCATCAACTCTTGCATTCATCACCTTCTTTAGCAGACAACCATTTTCCATTCTCTCAACATGGCCAAACCACCTCAACACATTCATATCCACTCCAGCCGCTAACTCATTTCTTACACCCGTTCTCTCCCTCACCACTTCGTTCCTAACCCTATCTACTCGAGATACACCAGCCATACTCCTTAGACACTTCATCTCAAACACATTCAATTTCTGTCTCTCCATCACTTTCATTCCCCACAACTCCGATCCATACATCACAGTTGGTACAATCACTTTCTCATATAGAACTCTCTTTACATTCATGCCCAACCCTCTATTTTTTACTACTCCCTTAACTGCCCCCAACACTTTGCAACCTTCATTCACTCTCTGACGTACATCTGCTTCCACTCCACCATTTGCTGCAACAATAGACCCCAAGTACTTAAACTGATCCACCTCCTCAAGTAACTCTCCATTCAACATGACATTCAACCTTGCACCACCTTCCCTTCTCGTACATCTCAACCTTACTCTTACCCACATTAACTCTCAACTTCCTTCTCTCACACACCTTTCCAAATTCTGTCACTAGTCGGTCAAGCTTCTCTTCTGTGTCTGCTACCAGTACAGTATCATCCGCAAACAACAATTGATTTACCTCCCATTCATGGTCATTCTCGCCTACCAGTTTTAATCCTCGTCCAAGCACTCGAGCATTCACCCCTCTCACCACTCCATCAACATACAAGTTAAACAACCACGGCGACATCACACATCCCTGTCTCAGCCCCACTCTCACCGGAAACCAATCACTCACTTCATTTCCTATTCTAACACATGCTTTACTACCTTTGTAGAAAGTTTTCACTGCTTGCAACAACCTTCCAGCAACTCCATATAACCTCATCACATTCCACATTGCTTCCCTATCAACTCTATCATATGCTTTCTCCAGATCCATAAACGCAACATACACCTCCTTACCTTTTGCTAAATATTTCTCGCATATCTGCCTAACTGTAAAAATCTGATTCATACAACCCCTACCTCTTCTAAAACCACCCTGTACTTCCAAGATTGCATTCTCTGTTTTATCCTTAATCCTATTAATCAATACTCTACCATACACTTTTCCAACTACACTCAACAAACTAATACCTCTTGAATTACAACACTCATGCACATCTCCCTTACCCTTATATAGTGGTACAATACATGCACAAACCCAATCTACTGGTACCATTGACAACACAAAACACATATTAAACAATCTCACGAACCATTCAAGTACAGTCACACCCCCTTCCTTCAACATCTCAGCTTTCACACCATCCATACCAGATGCTTTGCCTACTCTCGTTTCATCTAGTGCTCTCCTCACTTCATCTATTGTAATCTTTCTCTCATTCTCATCTCCCATCACTGGCACCTCAACACCTGGAACAGCAATTATATCTGCCTCCCTATTATCCTCAACATTCAGCAAACTTTCAAAATATTCCGCCCACCTTTTCCTTGCCTCCTCTCCTTTTAACAACCTTCCATTTCCATCTTTCACTGTCTCTTCAATTCTTGCGCCAGCCTTCCTTACTCTCTTCACTTCTTTCCAAAACTTCTTCTTATTCTCTTCATATGACTGACCCAATCCCTGACCCCACCTCAGGTCAGCTGCCCTCTTTGCCTCACGTACCTTGCGCTTTACTTCCACATTTTTCTCTCTATATTTTTCATACTTCTCTATACTATTACTCTGCAGCCATTCTTCAAAAGCCCTCTTTTTCTCTTCCACTTTTACCTTCACTCCTTCATTCCACCATTCACTTCCCTTCCTCATGCTGCCTCCAACAACCTTCTTTCCACATACATCACTTGCAATCCCAACAAAATTTTCTTTTACTAACTTCCACTCCTCCTCTAAATTACCAGTTTCTCTTACTCTCACCTCGTCATATGCCATTTTCAACCTTTCCTGATATTTACTTTTTACCCCCCGGTTTTATTAGCTCTTCAATCCTCACTACCTCCCTTTTACATCCACCTACTCTATTCCCCCACTCTTTTGCTACAACTAATTTTCCTTCCACCAAAATAATGATCAGACATAGCGTTAGCCATACCCCTAAACACGTGCACGTCTTTCAATCTTCCAAACATTCTTTTAGTTATCAACACATGATCCATTAATGCCCTTTCTACTACTCTTCCATTTGCCACTCTTACCCATGTATACTTATTTTTATCTTTCTTTTTAAAGAAGCTAGCACTTATTACCATCTCTTGTTCAACACACATGTCTACCAGTCTCTCACCACTCTCATTTTCACCTGGTACGCCATACTTCCCAATGACACCTTCTACCTCTCCAGCGCCCACTCTAGCATTTAAGTCACCCATAACAACTACATAATTCCTTCTACCCAGTCCTTCTACAAACCTAGATAATTCATTCCAGAACTCATTCCGCTCTTCTTCACTTTTCTCACTACCTGGCCCATACGCACTGACAAACGCCCAACATTCCCTACCCAACCTAACCCTTACCCACATTAACCTAGATGATATCTCCTTCCATTCCACTACTTTACCTGTCATCCATTCACTCAGCAATAACGCCACACCCTCTCTCGTTCTTCCCCTTTCAATCCCAGACACTCTACCAGACATTTCACCAAACATCACTTCACCTTTTCCTTTCATCTTTGTCTCACACAAGGCCAATACATCCATCCTTCTACTTCTAAACATACTTCCAATCTCACATCTTTTACTCTGTATCGTACTACATCCACGCACATTCAAATACCCCAAAACTAGAGTGTGGGGAGCAGTCACTCTCCCCCCAGCTCCATCTCCTTGTCGATGTCTCGCAGGAATTTTATACAGGAGAGTGGGTTCCCAGCCCCCTAGTCCCGTCCCTTTTAGTCGCCTCTTACGACACGCAGGGATAACGTTGGCGCTATTCTAATTTTTATATGCCCCCGCGGCCACAGGGGGAATATATATCATACAACTAGAAAATTTAAGTCATGAAAATTTTATGAGTAATATAATAATAAAAATAATAATAAGACGTAAAGTTAAACAATTTATTTTCAGAATTTAGTAAAAGAATACTTATTTTATTCTAATCTAAAGAATAAACAACAATAATCAAATGCAAAGTTAGACAATTGATTTTTTAGAATATACTAAAAAAAGAAAAATAGGTATTTTACTCCAATCTAAGGTCAATTGTCCAATAAACTTTCTAGTGGCTTCGCTAATGGTGTAATTGTCTCTGGTTAATTAAAGTTAGATGCTTCGAAGAATCTATTATAAAACCCAATAATTACTCGGAATAGTCTTGTTAAGATCTCTCTCTCTCTCTCTCTCTCTCTCTCTCTCTCTCTCTCTCTCTCTCTCTCTCTTACGACACATTGCAGTTACGATAAGAATCCAGTAGTAGTTAATGTCGTTTGTGGGATAGATGTGATTTGCTAAAGATATTTGAGATAAAAATATACATTTTTGTTGCTATAATCGATACTTTTGTTATTCATTCACCATTGATTAAGTTTTTTTTACCTAAGTAAAATCTCAACAAAATGCTGTTTTTTATGTTGGTAATCCAATATTCTTAATTACAAATAAATTCACAATATATATATATATATATATATATATATATATATATATATATATATATATACTGTATATATATATATATATATATATATATATATATATATATATATATATATATATATATATATATATAGTGTGTGTGTGTGTGCGTGTCCGTGTGTGTGTGCATTAATGAATAACAAAAAGTTTGAATGTAATCATTTTACGAATAAATGAAATTCCTTCCATATAAATTTTTAATTGTAATATATATATATATATATATATATATATATATATATATATATAGTGTGTGTGTGTGTGTGTGCGTGTCCGTGTGTGTGTGTGTGTACATTAATGAATAACAAAAAGTTTGAATGTAATCATTTTACGAATAAATGAAATTCCTTCCATATAAATTTCTAATTGTATATATATATATATATATATATATATATATATATATATATATATATATATATAGTTTGAGCGAATTATCTTTACGAATAAATGAATCAAATTATAAATAACTCGAAATAATTCACAGTTTTAAAATCGAGAGGAAGCAATTTCTGAAATGGCCAAAAAGCAACTGAACTATTGGACGGGAAACCTCTCAAACAAATGTTCCTTTAATAAAGAAAGATAAAGTTCAGACAGAAGGCTTGAGCAATTTAATTAGTATTTTACGACATTCTCGTGACAGATTTATAACCATAGGTGATAATCATAATTTGGAAATGTAGGAATTTATTCCAGAAATCACTTTTTCTCTCAACCGCTCTCCACAGCTGCTTCATTGTAGTAGGAGATTTGGTTGTTGAAATCTACGGGTATTGCCTCCGGGTTTGAGGCTGTTGAGGAGTAGTAAGGTTGAAATACGAGTCGCCTCTCTTCAAAAATTTGCATTCTTATCTCTCCCAAAATCTGATTACTTGTTTTATTTAGTTTTCGCTTTTAAAAAAGATTGTTCTGTAAAGTATATATATATATATATATATATATATATATATATAAATTTATATATATATATATATATATATATATATATATATATATATATACATATATATACATATATATATATATATCTATATATATAGATATATATACATATATATAAATGTATATTTATATTTATATATACGTACATATTTACATATATTTATATATATATATACATATATATATATATATATATATACTGTATATATATACGGTATATATATATATATATATATATATATATATATATATATATATATATATATATATATATATGTACACTTAACGGACAGACAAATCAATGGAAATTACCCGAAAGCATAACCTTATAAGAACAGGAGGTAATAAGGGCATCATATTTGTTGATAAAATTCTAGAGTCTGGAATTCAAATTGGGACCAAGAACGCCAGGCCTTAATACAACCATTTTGTAATTCAAATCGAGTATGTCTGGATACAGTTTTCTAAGAAGGAAATTGTTTGTTCTAATTGTACCAGACCTCTCTCTCTCTCTCTCTCTCTCTCTCTCTCTCTCTCTCTCTCTCTCTCTCTCTCAAAGGCAATTTAATGATATAAAGAAATCTAACTCATATAAGTCTTTCAACAGGAACCTAGTAGTGCTCTCTCTCTCTCTCTCTCTCTCTCTCTCTCTCTCTCTCTCTCTCTCTCTCTCTCTCTCTCTCTCTCTCTCTAAAAGAAGTAAATGGAGCCTAAAACAGAAGCAATTAGAAGCCATTTCTGGAACAGCGATTGCAATTGTTAAAAGTCTGAGAGCTTAACCAAGCAAGCTACAGGACAAAGAAGAAAGAATTCTGTCGATTTTTCCAAAAAAAAGAAAAATAAATTCTTCAAGAATTTTGTGGTTAAGTCAGATATTCACAGATTTTGCCAGTGATCTGGATAAAAATTAATCATTTTGACCTTTTAAATATTTTTTTTTTCATTCTTCTTATCCTTATCTCCATCAGTTTTCATTTTGGTCATGGGTAAGAAAAAGTTTCGTATCTGGGATGTGACACTCGAAGGGATTACAAACGTTTCTTAATTTGAATGATCTTTACAGATTGAAATGTCTCATTATTTCTTATTAAGGTCTGAATATATATTTCGTAGATATAAGTCCAACTACCTATCTTATCTCTGAATTTAGATTTTGTTGATATAAATCCAATTGTATATCTTATCTCTGAATTTGAAGTCCAACTGCATATCTTATCTCTGAAGTTAGATTCCATAGATATGAGTCCAACTGCATATCTTATCTCTGAAGTTAAAGTCCATATGGCTAACTTATCTCTGAAGTTAAATTTCATAAATATAAGTCCAGCTGTATATCTTATCTCTGAAGTTAAAGTCCAACTGCATATCTTATCTCTGAAGTTTGATTTCACAGATATAAGTCCATCTGCATATCTTATATCTGAAATTAAAGTCCAACTGCATATCGTATCTCTAAAGTTAAAGTCCAATTGCATACCTTATCTCTGAAGTTAAATTCTAACTGCATATCTCATCTCTGGAGATAGATTTCATAGCTATAAGTCCAACTGCATATCTTATATCTAAAGTTAAAGTCCAACTGCATATCTTATCTCTGAAGTTAGATTTAGATTTCGTTGATATAAGTCTAACTGCATATCTTATCGCTGAAGTTAAATTCCAACTGCATATCTTATCTCTGGAGTTAGATTTCATAGATATATGTCCAACTGCATATCTTATCTCTGAAGTTAGTTTTCGATGATATAATTCCAACTGAATATCTTATCTCTGAAGTTAGTTTTTGTTGATATACTTCCAATGCATATCTTATCTCTGAAATTTGATTTCATAGATATAAGTCCAACTGCATATCTTATCTCTGAAGGTGGATTTCACTGATAAAAGTTCAACCACATATCTTATCTCTGAAGTTTGATTTCATAGATATAAGTCCAACTGCATATCTTTTCTCTAAAGTTACATTTCATAGATATAAGGCCAACTGCATATCTTATCTCTGAAGTTTGATTTCATAAATATAAGTCTAACAGCATATCTTATCTCTGAAGTGAAAGTCCAACTGCATATCTTATCTCTGAAGTTAAAATCCAACTGCATATCTTATCTCTGAAGTTAAAGTCCAACTGCATACCTTATCTCTGAAGTTAAAGTCCAACTGCATACCTTATCTCTAAAGTTAAAGTCCAATTGCATATCTTATCTCTGAAGTTAAAGTCCTAATGCTTATTTTATCTCTAAAGTTAAAGTCCAACTACATATCTTACCTCTGAAGCTTAATCTCATAGATATAAGTCCAACTGCATATCTTATCTCAGAAGTTAAAGTCCAACTGCACATCTTATCTCTGAAGTTAAAGTCTAACTACATATCTTATCTCTGAAGTTAGATTTCATTTGTATAAGTCTAACTGCATATCTTGCGAAAGCCTCATATCTGTGATTTCATCGTTGAAACCAATAACTACATTTTGTTCATATACTGCACGAGACACAAACACCTGCAAATTGCATATTCAATCTCGCATATGCAAATACAGTGCTTTCATACATATGGTAATCATATGTAGTCAGTCAGATGTCACTTTTGAACGATAGGAGAATTTAACCTTAGGATTTTACTAGACACAGAGCATTATCATCTTCTATCGACGCACAGGGCCTCTGCATCAATAGGAGAGGATGATGATGATGATGAAATGTCTGTATATATATATATATATATATATATATATATATATATATATATATATATATATATATTGTGTGTGTGTGTATATATATATATATATATATATATATATATATATATATATATATATGTGTGTGTGTGTGTGTGTATATGGGTGTGTGTGGGTGTATATATATATATATATATATATATATATATATATATATATATATATATATATATATTATCGAAAATAATATTGCTTTAAATAAAGGAAAATGTTGACGCCATCATGTCAAATATATATTTTCATCTATTTACATCAAGAACTATTTCTGTAAACAGGAAATGACCCCAGTAAGAAAATAACTCTAAACTCGTTGCTAATGTTACATTCAATTTGTTATAAAGTAATCATGAGAATCTTATATCCTAAGCAAGCATAGGAATATTATATAATATATATGACATATACATTATATAGTACTGTATATTATATCATATATAATATATTATATAGGACTCTTATGTCATGAAGTGAGTAAACGAATCTTTTGTACTAAAGTGTATATATGGCGTTTATGTAATTCACCCCGCGTATAAAACACTTAAGTATCAAAGCCACTATATGACTCATTATAAAATATCTCACCTAATAAAGAAACCATGTAAAAACTCTTATGTAATAAAGCAAGTATATGACTCATTATTAAAAAACTCTAAGGTAATGAAGTCAGTATATAACAACTCTCATGTAATAAAAGTCACCATTAGACTCCTTGATAATAAAGTCTACATAGGAATCTCTTCCAAAATCAAACCAATATTCTCTAGTCTTGGGTAGTGCCATAGCCTCTGTACCATGGCCTTCCACTGTCTTGGATTTGAGTTCTCTCGCTTAAGGGTACACTAGGGCATACTGTTCTATCTTATTTGTTTTCCTCTTGTCTTCTTAAGTTTTTATAGTTCATATATGAAGGATCTAATTTAATGCTGTTACTGTTCCTAAAATGTTTTATTATTTGTTCATTACTTTGCTTATAGTGTATTTATTTCGTTGTTTCCATTCCTCATTAGGCTATTTTTCCCTATTGGGGCCTTTGGGCTTATAGCTTCTTGCTTTTCCAACTAGGGTTATAGCTTATTTGATAATAATAATAATGATAATAATAATAATAATAATAATAATAATAATAATAATGACGCGTATCTCCAGTAAAGAAAAGTAGTAAAAAAGAGGGAAATTATTTTATTATTGTTATATAATGCCAATTTTAATTAATTTGTACTTATTTGTGCAAATTCTCCTCGTGTTGTTTGCAATAGATTTTTCTTTTATTATTCATTTTACGAAGCATCATATTTAGGAGGTGATGAAGTAGTTTCTTTCACTGCAAAACTACCAAATTTGACTGAAACTTAGATTAAAAGAATAACTCTAACGCTAAAGGATAAAATAACCGCCATTAAAGGTTTAAAGGCCGTTCATGAATGGCAGGGGTAAGGGACAGTGACATGCCCTATCGAGTAGGACAATACCCTAAGGACTGACCATATATACATAAGATCAGCGCCCAAACCCCCTCTCAACCCAAGCTAGGACCAAGGAGGGCCAGACAATGGCTGCTGATGACTCAGCTCCCCAAACCACACATCCTTAGCTCACAAGGATGGTGAGGTTACACGGACCAAAGAAAACTAACGATTTGACCGGGACTCGATCATCAGTCCTGGCGTTCACCCAGTCATGGGACGTTACCCACATCGGCCACCACAACCCTTTTTTTTTTTCATTCCATACCATAGAGTACTGGCCCGAAGAGACACAGGAAGGGCCGCGCCCTTGGTCCACCCTTCGATAAAAGATGACCTTCTCTCTCTCTCCCCTCAGTGTTGGCTTATCGAGTTTGTCACGTAAATGGATATTAACACATGGTTGGGGACTTGGGGGCGTGGGACTCATATGCAGGACAGGCTTAATTAGGAAGCAATTCGGTGTTGAAGGGAATTAGCTTGCACGCATGTGATACAACTCTCAACTCTCTCTCTCTCTCTCTCTCTCCTCTCTCTCTCTCTCTCTCTCTCTCTCTCTCTCGCATATGATACCTACCTCTCCCTCGCATGTGATACCTCTCTCTCTCTCTCTCTCTCTCTCTCTCTCTCCTCTCTTGCACATGATACCTACCACTCCCTCGCATGTGATCCTCTCTCCTCTCTCTCCTCTCTCTCTCTCTCTCTCTCTCTCTCTCTCTCTCTCTCTCTCATATGATACCTATCTCTTCTCGCATGTGATACCTCTCTCTCTCTCTCTCTCCTCTCTCTCTCTCTCCTCTCTCCTCTCCTCTCTCTCTCTCTCTCTCTCTCTCTCTCTTTGCATGTGATTCTTCACTCTCTATCTGTCTCTTGCATATGATACCTCTCTCTCTCTCCTCTCTCTCCTCTCTCTCTCTCTCTCTCCTCTCCTCTCTCTCTCTCTCTTGCATATGATACCTCTCTCTCTCTCCTCTCTCTCTCTCTCTCTCTCTCCTCTTTCTCTCTCTCTCTCTCTCTCTCTCTCTCTCTCTCTTGCATATGATACCTCTCTCTCTCTCTCTCTCTCTCTCTCTCTCTCCTCTCTCTCTCTCTTGCATATGATACCCTCTCTCTCTCTCCTCTCTCTCCTCCTCTCTCTCTCTCTCTCTCTCTCTCTCTCTCTCTCTCTCTCTCCTTTGACAAAGAATAATCCCTTCAGTGTTGAAAAGGTGATATAAATGTTTAATATCATGGAGTGAATATTCCTTTTGTGATATACTGATTATATAATTTTGTAAAGTTTTAAAGTGAATAATCGCTCTAATGATATAACGATTATATTATTATATAAATTCAGGGACAGAAGGCTGCTCTCTCATGAAAAATGAATGACGAAATAGCAGCAAATGAAGAAATTGAATGGAAGTTTGCCTCAATAACAATAATAACATAATGGCCCATTCAAGGATTTATATTTCAGTCTCATTATCCTTATCCTTATTATCATCAATGGTATAATTAGTTAATGTTTTTGTTGTTGTTGTTATTTTTTATTTATATTATCAATTGATTCCTATGTTTATTTTCTTCTTCTCTTAGGCAACTTTTCCAATTTTTTTCTTTTTCAGTAACAAAAAAAAACTTGTAATACAACACAACGTAATGACAGTGTTGGTGAAATTACATATTGCAAGGAATGATATGCAATCAAGATTTCCTAACAATTTCATAGTTCTTAAAATAACAATTCATAATGTTAAATACAGCGTTATCTTCGAATACGAGATTTGGTCGAAAGCTCACATCACGCCCTGAGAATTCTTCAATTTATGCATGAAATGACTACCCCAGCACGAGAGTTTCACCTGTACTGACTTGATTACACTTCATGAAATGATTATTATGCATGCATAGTTCAGGAACAATCTGTATTTTTGTAGTTGTTTTATCTTATATCCAAATAATGTATGCTTTGAAAACTCCATAATTTCTATGAGTAATGTTCAGCCACCTTTATTAGTATAATCTTGGTCTTATCGTTCATTTTTAGAATTAAAAAGAAAGGAAAAATAGGAACTCCATCTACCTTTGGATATGTTCTATTCAAGACAAAACAAGATCATAAGGAAAAATAGTCTCCTAATTAATTCCGGACTAGATTCAAGTTTAAGAAAAACATGAACAAATTAAAGCTATTGCCATAGCAACGGTTGCTGTTTTTGTTAGATAAGTCAGGGTTTATAAATTCTCTTTATTTTAAAAGAAAAGTTCTTTTATAACGATTACATTTTGGGGGAGATTTTTTATTCATCCAGCATCCATTGATTCCAATGAATTTTTTCGCCAAATTCTCTATCATTTCATCTACTTTTGCAAACCGTTATCCCTAAATTAAGGGGTTGGTTGCTTGATTCGCCCTCTTCAATGCCTTCGATCCAAAACAATCCTCTTCCACCAAACCACTTCTTTCCATATCATCCTTTACCTTATCTCTTAACAGATAGTCTTCTTCTTCCAAAACGTTATCCCTAGATAAAGAGGTCGGTTACCTGATACGAGCTATCCAATGCCTTCGATCCAAAACAGTCTTCTTCCACCAAACCACATCTCTCCATATCAGCCTTCACCTTATCTCTCAACAGGTAGTCTTCTTTTTCCAAACCGTTTTCTCTAAATTAAGGGGTCGGTTGCCTGATGTGCCCTCTCCAATGCCTTCAATCGAGGCATCCTCTTCCACCAAACCTACTCTCTCCATATTATCCTTCACCTTATCTCGCCATCTAATTCTCTGCCTCCCTCTTGATCTTTCTCCCACTTACGGGTTTCTCCGAAGCCCTCCTCACTCCCTCCCCACCATCCATCCTTAACACGTTTCCTCCACTTCCCCCTTCCCAAATCACCCCTCCCCTACCTATTCCCATTTTTCTTCCATCTACTTCTCCCCTCACCCCCTCCTTCCGTTTTTCGCTACCAATATCTTCCCTCTTCTTTCTTCTCTTTTTCCTCCTCTGTTTCCATTATCCTTTCCCCCACCATTTCTTCTCTCTGACCTGTGTTCATTCCTCTCTGCATTTTCCCTTTTCGCCTCCCCTTCCATTAATTAACACTTTCCCTCTGTTTTTACGGAGAGCCGATTAATAACGTTAACTTGCAGAGCCACTTTAACCTCTTGCAGTATGCTGGTCTTGAACCTGATGTCAATTATTCCGAGAGCCAGAGACAAACTATTTCGCCGATGTTTAAGTATATGATGTTTCTCTCCCTCTTTTTCCAAAAGTTTTTAATTTTAAGGTATTGTTTTATCATAACAACAACAAACTACAAATGCAGTCGTTTCTAGTCCAATGTAGGACAAAAGCTTCTGACAAGTCTTTGTCATGTCTTGGGTTTGCCCAGTTTTTATCACCATGCTGGCCACTGTGGGTTGGTGATGGTGAGACACTTTGGGTTGATTGCAGGACAAAGACCTCAGACATGTGTAGGTCACTTCTGGGTTTTGGCCATTTTCATCACCATGCTAGTCACTGTGGGCTGGAGATGGTGAGAGACTTTGGTTTGATTGCGGGACAAAGCCCCTCAGACAAGTCTTGGTCATGTCAGTGGTTTAGCCATTTTCATCACCATGCTGGCCATTGTGGGTTGGAGATGGTGGGAGACTTTGGTTTGATCGCAGGACAAATGCCTCAGACAAGGACTAGTGATGTCGTGGGTTTGACCATTTTCTTCACCATGCTGGCCACTGTGGCATGGTGATGGTGGGAGACTTTTCTTTGATCAATCCCAGCAAACCAACCTATCATGAGTATCCCTGATTAGTACAGCTTTGCTGATCATGGTGATACACAAACCCTTTCACAGAAAGGGATGTTACCATAAATTCTTATCAATTATATTTTTCTGTCTTGAAGAAGTTGGCCATTAGAACATATATTATTTATTCAATAAAGATATCCAATAGAATGTATTTCTTTTTTATAATAGGATCATAATGCACTCGGTGATAAATGATATCTTTCACTGGAACTATCATTTTCCCAATAGTTACATTCCTTTCTCTCCCAAGATCCTATCATGTTAATTTTTTTTACCAACAAATACCGAATGAAATTGAATCAGTAACATGATATCCTTAACTTAGATAATGAAGTTATAAGTATTCAATCAGGATGGCCAATATTGAGCTCGTACTCGTCCCTGTTACTATAGACTTTCCAAGGGGGCTTGACACTTCTTTTATGTGCCCTGCTTGTCCGTCCACCTGTTGGCCGGAGATGTATTATGATGGTGATGTATTATGTATTATTGGAATAGAATACATTACATATAACCTGACATATATTAATTCCCATCTTCTTATGACGGATTTTTTGGCAGGTACAAAGAAATTCGAAAAAACTGAGACCTTTGAATCATGAGAAAATAATGATGGAGGCTAATTAGCAAAAGATATTTTTAGGCCAGGAAAAAATATTAAATGACCATGTCTGAATCAGCAATCCTTTAATTTAAAAATTAAATGTGATTTTAAGTCTTCTAAAGGCAATTTAATAAAAAAATAGTGAACTCATATAAAAGTCTTTCAACAGGAAATTAGCAGTGCTCTCTCTCTCTCTCTCTCTCTCTCTCTCTCCTCTCTCTCTCTCTCTCTCTCTTAAAGGCAGTTTAATGACATGAAAAATCTAACTCATAGAAAATTCTTTCAACAGAAAATTAGCAGTACTTTCTCTCTCTCTCTCTCTCTCTCTCTCTCTCTCTCTCTCTCTCTCTCTCTTAATGCTAGTTTAATGAAATAAAAAATCTAACTCAGAAAATTCTTTCAACTGGAAATTAGCAGTGCTCTCTCTCTCTCTCTCTCTCTCTCTCTCTCCTCTCTCTCTCTCTTAAAAGCAACTCAATGAAATAAAAAATCTAATAGAAAATTCTTTCAACAAGACATTAGTAGTGCTCTCTCTCTCTCTCTCATCTCTCTCTCTCTCTCTCCTCTCTCCCCTCTCTCTCTCTCTCTCTCTCTCTCTTAAAACCAACTTAATGAAATAAAAAATCTAACTCAGAAAATTCTTTCAACAGGAAATTTAGCAGTGCCCTCTCTCCTCTCTCTCTCTCTCTCTCTCTCTCTCTCTCTTTTAAAAGCAACTCAATGTAATAAAAAATCTAATTCTTTCAACAAGAAATTAGTAGTGCTCCCTCTCTCTCTCTCTCTCCTCTCTCTCCTCTCTCTCTCTCTCTCTCTTAAAACCAACTTAATGAAATAAAAAAATCTAACTCAGAAAATTCTTTCAACAGGAAATTAGCAGTGCCCCCCTCTCTCTCTCTCTCTCTCTCTCTCTCTCTCTCTCTCTCTCTTTTAAAAGCAACTTAATAAATTAAAAATCTGACTCATGGAAAATTCTTTCATCATGAAATTAGCAGTGCCCCCCCCCCCCCCTCTCTCTCTCTCTCTCTCCTCTCTCTCTCTCTCTCTCTCTCTCTCTTCCTTAAAGGCAGTTTAATGACATGAAAAATCTAACTCAAAGAAAATTCTTTCAACAGAAAATTAGCAGTGCTCTCTCTCTCTCTCTCTCTCTCTCTCTCTCTCTCTCTCTTCCTTAAAGGCAGTTTAATGACATGAAAAATCTAACTCATAGAAAATTCTTTCAACAGAAAATTAGTAGTGCTCTCTCTCTCTCCTCTCTCTCTCTCTCTCTCTCTCTCTCTCTCTCTCTTAAAACCAACTTAATGAAATAAAAAATCTAACTCAGAAAATTCTTTCAACAGGAAATTAGCAGTGTTCTCTCTCTCTCTCTCTCTCTCTCTCTCTCTCTCTCTCTCTCTCTCTCTCTCTCTCAAAAGAATCGGGAAAAAGGCGAGCAACAGGGGCAATTAGGAGCTATTCACCGAAGAGCCGAGAGGCCATTGCTAAAAAAAAAAAAAAAAAAAAAACATGAAATGAAATTTCTCGACCGGAGACTGTAAGCAAGGGCGGTTCCTTCAGGGGGTTTTGCTCTTCAGTCGTCGTATCTCGAAATACGTGTTCTTATTTTGATGGGTGGTTTTGAAACCACGAAGTGAAAGAATATTTATAGAAACCTTTTTCGACTAATTGATAAAAGCTTTTCTATAGATGACGGATAGATAGCCTTTATCGATATTGAATGAATAGTATTTATCGCTAATTAATATATTCATATATATAGAAATCTTCATATGGGATATCTTTATGTGTAATTAAATCATACTTAAATAACGGATAAATAGCCTTTATCACTAATAGATAGATAGTATTTATCACTAATTAATAGATTTATATATACAATTTTTATATGAGATATATTTATGGGTAGATAACGCATACTTTGATAACAGATAAATAGAGATATCTCCAATGAATAATTAGTATTTATCACTAGATAATATATTCAATACATAAAAATTTTCATATGGCATATCTTTATGGGTACTTAACGTATACTTTAGATGACAGATAAATAGATATATCACTAATAAATAAATAATATTTATCTTTAAGTAATATTTTTATATATGAAAATTTTCATAGAGGATATCTTTATGGGTAGTTAATGGGTACTGTTATCAATTTAATTCATACAAAAATTATTTATAATAAATATAAACTAATGGTAAGACGTTTCTATCAATAGTTATCATATCCTTATTCTAGAAGTCTATAGTTAATTAATAAACATACAAACTGAATTTTGATTTGCATTTTAGGGACCAAGATACAATGCCAAGCACTATATAGAAACTGAAGAACATTATCATATTGATTTAATTGTCAAATTGTCATAAATGTGACAAAAGATCAAAACTATTTTCAAAAGTGAAAATGACATTTAAAAAACACGATTAACTATCCTTTAAATAATGGAGAAATAGTTTAGTTTGGAATAGTTAAAATAAAAGATAGGATAAATCCTACTTATGAAAAATATATATTTTTCTTTCAATAAAATATCATAATCTTCAGACTGATTTGAAAAGAAAAAATAAAGTTTGGTCATAACAACAGAAAATCATCATTTTTTATTTATATAAAAATAATTAGGACTAATCATACATTTATGCTATTAAAGTAAAATAAATGAACTTAAATACTGAAAAAAAATACGAGGTCATGATTTTACAATAGTCAATATGAATATTTTGAATTAGAATAATTCAAATACGTGAGTCGTAATTCATCAAAATAGAAATTGTTGCAATGACAAAAAAAGCTTGAATCCCCATATCACGAAATTATATAATTTTTTATCATTAAAAGAGCATGCAAATTCAATTAAGGCACACAGGGTCCTAATAAACGCGAACCCATCAAATTATTATTATTATTATTATTATTATTGTTATTATTATTATTATCATTATTATTATAAAATAATAATAATAATAATAATAATAATAATAATAATAATAATTTGGATAATTTTAATGATAATAATTTCGATCATTTTTAATTATAATGATTTTAATAATTTCACTAATAATAATAATAATAATAATAATAATAATTATTATTATTATTATTATTATTATTATTATTATTATTATTATTATTATTATTATTATTACTCCAAATAATAATAAAGAATAATAATAATAATAATAATAATAATAATAATAATAATAATACTAATACTAATAATAATAATTATAATTACTCCAAATTACTCTAAAAACTTGACATCCCTTCCATAGGTGAAAATAAGCTTAAATAGCAGGCATTTGCCAAAAGAAGGGGTCTCAGTTTTGTTAGCGCAGGGCGTGGCTCCCTCCAAACCCTCCATCATATTAATGAGCTAAAATGTTATTAATTGATGCTGGGTGAGCTGGGTGATAATGACAGATTACAATGGGGAAAAACTGCATTCGTTTTCCTATTCAGGTTATAAAAAAAAAAAATTCTCCTGTGTTGAGTTAAAATTTTCTTTTATTCATTATTTTCTTTATAATTTCAAAACAATCTCTCTCCTTCTGTATTGCATTAAAATTATCATCTAATTATTATTTTCTTTATAATTTCAAAACAATCTCTCTCCTTCTGTAATACATTAAAATTATCTTTTATTTATTCTTTCTTTATAATTTCAAAACAATCTCTCTCCTTCTGTGTTGCATTAAAATTATCATCTATTTATTATTTTCTTTATAATTTCAAAACAATCTCTCTCCTTCTGTATTGCAATAAAATTATAATTTATTTATTATTTTCTTTATAATTTCAAAACAATCTCTCTCCTTCTGTGTTGCATTAAAATCATCTTTTATTTATTCTTTTCTTTATAATTTCAAAACAATCTCTCCTTCTGTGTTGCATTGAAATTATTATCTATTTATTCTTTTCTTTATAATTTCAAAACAATCTCTCTCCTTCTGTGTTGCATTAATATTATCTTTTATTTATTCTTTTCTTTATAATTTCAAAACAATCTCTCCCTCTGTGTTGCATTAAAATTATCCATCTATTTATTCTTTTCTTTATAATTTCAAAACAATCTCTTTCCTTATGTGTTGCATTCAAATTATCATCTATTTATAATTTTCTTTATAATTTCAAAACAATCTCTCTCCTGTATTGCATTAAAATTATCTTTTATTTAATATTTTCTTTATAATTTCAAAACAATCTCTCTCCTTCTGTATTGCATTAAAATTATCATCTATTTATTATTTTCTTTATAATTTCAAAACCATCTTTTTCCATCTGTGTTGTATTAAAATTATCTTTTATTTAATATTTTCTTTATAATTTGAAAACAATCTCTCTCCTTCTGTATTGCATTAAGATTATGTTTTATTTATTCTTTTCTTTATAAATTCAAAACAATCTCTCTCCTTCTGTGTTGCATTAAAATTATCATTTATTTAATATTTTCTTTATAATTTCAAAACAATCTCTCTCCTTCTGTGTTGCATTAAAATTATCTTTTATTTAATATTTTCTTTATAATTTCAAAACAATCTCTCTCCTTCTGTGTTACATTCAAATTATCATCTATTTATAATTTCTTTATAATTTCAAACAATCTCTCTCCTTCTGTATTGCATTAAAATTATCATCTATTTATTATTTTCTTTATAATTTCAAAACAATCTCTTTCCATCTGTGTTGCATGAAAATTATCTTTTATTCAATATTTTCTTTATAATTTCAAAACAATCTCTCTCCTGTTGCATTAAAATTATCATCTATTTATTATTTTCTTTATAATTTCAAAACAATATATCTCCTTTTATGTTGCATTAAAATTATCATTTATTTATAATTTTCTTTATATTTCAAAACAATCTCTCTCCTGTATTGCATTAAAATTATCTTTTATTCATTATTTTCTTTTTAATTTCAAGGCAAGAAAGACAAGCGCTTCTATTTTACAATTCTGTTTAAGTATTTTAAGGACACCATTTGTAGACATACAGACAGACAAACAATCTAAAGGCAGAGATACATATTTTTTTGTTACTTTTTTATTATTATCATTATTATTATTATTATTATTATTATTATTACTACTACTACTACTACTACTACTAGCTAAGCTACAACTCTAGTTGGAAAAGCAAGAGGCTATAAGCCCAAGGGCTCCAACAGGAAAAAATAGATCATTGACTTAAGGAAATAAGGAAATAAATAAACGATCTGAAAAATAATGAACAATGAAAATTAAATATTTTAAAAACAGTAACAGCATCGAAAGAGATATTTCATAAATAGACTACAAAAAGACTTATGTCAGCCTGTTCAACATAAAAACATTTGCTGCAAGTTTGAACTTTTGAAGTTCTATCGATTCAACTACCCGATTAGGAAGATCATTTCGCATAAGATGTTTGGTTATTCATTACTATACTTCAGTGTGGAAATAACATTGACGTAGACATTCTAGTATTAATACCTTGTTTCAATCAATTTTATGAAAAATAGAAATTCGTCATAATGATTTTACTATGATGGGCGTGGAGAGTTAACGATTAATGATTGTATAATGTAGTGCTCATTTCTCTGTCGCACATAAAATTCATCTTACAGTCACTCTTAGATAGACAGCTTTTGAGATCATCTCCCCTATATAATAAAGACCAAGTGTCTGATATATATATATATATATATATATATATATATATATATATATATATATATACACATATATATGTATATATATGTGTGTGTGTATGTATGCATATATATATATATATATATATATATATATATATATATATATATATATATATATATTTATTTATATATAAATATATATATATGTATATATACATGTATATATATTAATATTTATATATATATATATATATATATATATATATATATATATATATAGATTGTTAGATAGATAGACATACTTCAAACCTGTCACGCTTAAGGGGAGAGGGAGTAGTCATCCCCTGGTTAGAGTGGGTACCCCGAGAGGTACACTCGGATACCACACTCTCCCACAAATTTGCGAACCAGTTGGTTGTAGTTAGCACAGGTGGGGTGGGAAGGTTTGAATCTATGTGTTTGTGCTAGGTGTGTTTGTGCATATCTATCTAAATATTTAGACGTCATATTTGACGGCTCGGGTACACTACTTTGAAATAAAGATACGATCTTTTTTCACATCTTTGCTGTGTTGTTAACTGTCTGGTCTCTTCTTAATACATAGAAATACCTTAGTCGCCGCAATGATTATGAGCAAAATAAGCTCCACCCCCTGATGACGTCATAGCCAATCACGTTGTCTCTCCTACAAATTTCAAACTATAATATCCTCAGAGGCGGGGCTTATTTCACCCCGAATCTCTGCGGCTACTTAAAGTTACAAATAAATACATATGACGTATTAAGGAGGTAACCCATCAACTGGGATATCAATGAAAACAAAATAAGCTTAACAATGATTTCAATAGATATTTCGAAGGTATTTCCATTGTAATTGCAACTTCGGTTGAGAGACTAGAAATTACGTACTTTATAGTTATCTGATATAAGAATAAAGCCATTGTAAGAGAATATTTACAGATATTTATGTGTATAGATTTATTATGCTGTCCGTGAATAACATTATTGCTTACTGCTAATAGATCCACATATTAATTCGGACGTACATGTTTTATATATATATAACGGATTTTGAGCGAAGCGAAAAATCTATTTTTGGGTGAGATAGCCATGGCGTCCTGATGGAAGGTTCCTTTTTGGTAGCTTCCTTGGGTAAATAACTACTAAGATATTCCCAGAGAATTTAACCACAGGTTATCACAAAATTCTAACTTCTGGAGCGAGTATCCTAAAGGTTTCCCTTTTAAGACATCGTATATCAACAGGGGACGCATGTATTAACGCGCCACATAGCTATCTACACCCCGAACAGAGTTAATGCTTCGGTGTGTAAGGGTTGAGAATAGCTGGGAGCCGTTCCATAGCTAATCTCATTCGTGGCTACTACTGATACTCGAGACGTAAACAAACGGGCGCCATTGCTTAAATGACGTCACGTCCGTCTTTATCCTGAAGCCAGTTGCTTGCCCATCACCATGATACAGCAGAGCAGGGTGGGACCTAAAACTGGACGAAGTAGCAGGGAGGGTCCATCAGGACGCCATGGCTATCTCACCCAAAAATAGATTTTTCGCTTCGCTCAAAATCCGTTTTTTGGGCTCAAGCCATGGCGTCCTGATGGAAGAATACCAGAGAATCAATGTATCGTGGTAGATTTTCCCCTAATAGTAAGTGGCAAGGCATTGACAAATTAGCATAGTAATCTTGGTAAAGAACCGTAGGGAAGAAGCATCCTGCCCCCCTTGGCAGTGAAGTTCCCACGGGCCATGCCGACGTCAAAGTGGTATTGAAGGGCTATTCATCCTGATAAAAGAACTTGAAGAACTTGGAGATGAAGCTGAATGTTTGGTATTTGTATAGGAACATTCTGAAAAGCAGACCAGTGGTGGTTGGGCACTGTATGTTGAGAAAGATGAATCATCTCCAGGGTATGAAGAGTAAGTATTCGTATTGGAACATTACATAATCAGAGTGAATATAAATTAAAAGATAGTATCTTAATTTCTCCATAACCGTAAGGAAAAAGGGGATAATAAAACTATGACAGGCATGTATTTCATAGTAAGTAGGAGCTGATTGAGACGCACAGATAATAAAATAGAAATTTTATTTCACAAATGCAGAAATTAAATAAATTACAGCAATAAGTAAAGTTCATTTACAGTAATTAAAATGTACATAGAAATAAAGACTTGCTCTTGAATCTGAAAAGGAATTTCAAGTTTATTAGTAGGCACTCGTTCTCGAGGAACGCAAGTCTTTGAATAAAACACATCATGCTCAGGGCATGCGGCACTTGTGTAACAACTATGACATTTCACCTGGGATAAGAACAGTTATATAAAAGCACTAAGTGTTTTCGACATCACTATGTATCGCTCGAGGGTCAACATAGGCACCCGAAGAGTTAGAGTCCCAAGTAACTCACTGTTCTACGCAGAGTTAGGTGCAGGTTTCATAACACTACCTGCGGCTACCACAAAATATTTGACTTCGTGCACTTGTTTCGCATAATGTTTAAAGAAAACGCGCGAGGACTTCCAGCCTGTGAAGTTCTTAAGGCTTTCAAAGTCCATACTCTGAAAGAAATTCAGAGATGATGCAACTTTCCTAGGATCATGACCAGCGGGTGTACTGTCAGGATCTGCTCTGCGAATGAAGTAGGTGATTTTCGCTCTTAATTGTTTCAGTGACAGGTCGCTGCCCGATGTTTCTCCTTTGAAGAGTTGGCCTCCACCAAAGTTCGAAGTTCTGCGAAGATAGACCTTGAGGCTCTCTACTGGGCATAGAGAGGCATCTTCCTTCAGGGGGCATATTCTCCAGGGGCCCCATCTTTTGGTGGGTAATTCATTTTTGGCGAGAAACGTCGGATCAGGGGAGAGGGTAACGTCTCCTGTATCGGTAAACAGGATGTGTCCGTCTTCTCTTGATAATGCCACTATTTCGCTGACTCGAGCTCCCGAAGCAAGAGCAAAGAGAAATATAACTTTCTGAGTCAGATCCTTGAGAGGGCATGAATCATTATCCAAGTTGGAGGCGAAATGTAGCACCTTGTCTAGTGACCAGGAGATCGGTTTCGGTGGGGGTGCTGGGCGTAGGCGAGCACATGCTTTCGGTAGTTTGTTGAAGATGTCGCTGGACAGATCAATTTGGAAAGCATATAGAATTGGTCTGGTCAAGGCTGATTTGCAGGTTGAAATCGTATTGGCTGCTAATCCCTGTCCATGAAGGTGAATAAAGAAGGACATGCAGAAATCAATCGTGATTTCTTTAGGATTTTTTGTCTTGACGAAGGAGACCCATTTCCTCCAGGATGATTCGTATTGCCGTCTTGTGGATTCGGTCTTGTATTCCTCTAGGAAGTCCAGACTTTTCTTCGAGATCCCAAACCTCTTCTTTGCGGCTAGGGAGAGAAAATCATGAGATGAAGGTCCTTGATTTTCGATGATGAAGCGAAGACAGTCGACTTCTGTACTTGTTGGGAGAGAACTGGGCCCGGGAGAGGGATCAGCTTGGGCTGCAGCTCCAGGACCAGGGGGTACCAGTTGCTCCGGGGCCACTTGGGAGCCACTAGGGCCGCTGTCCCTTTGAAGGTTCTCAGTTTGGAGAGGACTTTCAACAGAAGGTTGGTGGGAGGGAACAGGTAGATCTTGGACCATCTGTTCCAGTCCAGTGACATGGCATCCACTGCTTCTGCCTTGGGGTCCTCGTACGGGGCCACATACCGAGGAAGTTGATTGTTGTCGCTCGTTGCAAAGAGATCTATCTGAAGTTCTGGGACTTGGTGAGAGATGAAGGAGAATGATCTTGCGTCTAGAGACCATTCCGACTCTATCGGGTTTGTCCGCGATAGAGCATCCGCTGTCACGTTGCGGAATCCTTGTAGGTGAACTGCAGACAGGTGCCACTTCTTCTTCTCCGCCAGACGGAAGATTGGGAGAAGCACCTGATTTATCTGGGGCGATCTTGAGCCTTGGCGATTGAGACAACGAACTACCACCGAGTTGTCTAGGGTTAGACGAATGTGGATCGAGGGCGGCGGGGATAATTTCTTCAGAGTTAGAAGGACCGCCATGGCCTCCAAGATGTTTATATGGAACGTCTTGAACAGGGGAGACCAGGTGCCTTGAGCCTGTTTTTGGTGGGAGTGACCTCCCCAACCCTCCAGCGAAGCGTCCGTGTGGATGTTGAGTGATGGAGGAGGGTGTTGGAGAGGCATGGACCTTTTCAGGGCCTTTGCTTCTGACCACGGCTTTAGGAGAAGTCGAAGTCTGTTTGGAAGCCGTCTCTTGAGGTCTCTTCGAGCGATGGATGCAGAACGTCTCCAGACTCCCGCGGCATCCTTTAGCTGTGCACAAAGCACTGGGTTTGTCACTGAGGCGAACTGTAGAGAGCCTAGAACTCGTTCCTGCTGGCGTCTTGAAATTCGTTTGGATTTCAGCAGTCGCTTGACAGACCCTGCTATTTCCTTCCTTTTCTTCTGGGGGATGGAAAGGCGGTGTGACTGAAGGTTCCATTGGATTCCCAACCACTGGAACTTCTGAGCTGGAGAGAGGCGAGATTTCTTCTCGTTGATCTTGAATCCCAGGTGTTCTAGGTACTGGGTGACTTTGTTGCAAGATTTTACACAATCTTCGGGCGATGGAGCCCAGACTAGCCAGTCGTCGAGGTAGGCCATCACCTGGACGTTTCGGAGGCGGAGCTGTTGTACTATGGCGTCCGCCAGCTTTGTGAAGATCCGAGGGGCCACGTTGAGGCCGAAGGGCATGGCCCGGAAGGCGTAGCTTTTCCTTTGGAGTCGAAATCCTAGGTAGGAGGAAGCGTGATGGTTCATTGGAACGTGCCAGTAGGCATCCGCCAGGTCTATGGAGATCGTGTAGGAACCTCGAGGCAGAAGGGTCCTTATCTGTTGAAGAGTCAGCATCTTGAACTTGTCGTTCGCTATGAACTTGTTGAGGGGGGATAAGTCCAGAATGACTCTGAGTTTGTCGGAGTCTTTCTTGGGGACACAAAACAGTCTCCCTTGTAACCTGGTGGACTTTACCTTCCTTATCACCTTCTTGTTCAAGAGATCTAGGACATATTCTTCCAGAAGGGGGGTTGATTGTTGGAAGAATTGCTGGAAGGTTGGGGGTGGTTGAGTCCAACTCCAGCCTAGACCCTTCTTGACGATGCTGTGTGCCCAGGGATCGAAGGTCCAACGATCCTGGAATTGGCGGAGTCTTCCTCCCACCGGAAGCACTTCATTGCTTCTGGTGTCCCGAGGGCTTGCTGCCTCGGCCGCTAGCTCCCTTTCCTCCTCTGCCTCTGGAGGGACGGCGAGATGCGTCTCTGCTTGCACCTCTGTTCGAGCCTCTACCTTTGGGACGAAAGGTAGTTGTCTGTTGCTCGAAAGCAGGGGTGAAGACCGGTGACTGTGACAACACCGGTTGGGGGACCAATTGAAAGGTCTGTTGTGGCTGAGCTGCCACTTGGGAGGTAGCGGGTCCCGGAAACTGACGTCTTGGTTGACGTTGCTGGGGTTTCTGTTTTTGGGATTTCCTCTTAGGTTGAGGTCCTTCGTCCTGAGAGGGTTTCCTTTTTCTTGACATGCCCCACTTGTGGAGAAGGTTCCTATTCTCCGTGGTGGCTTTGTCGGTGATTTCCTTCACAAGGTCAGAAGGAAAGAGGTGTTTGCCCCAGATGTTGGAGGAAATCAGCCTCCGGGGTTCGTGTTTCACAGTGGCACCTGCGAACACGAATTCACGACAGGCTCTCCGAGCCTTTATGAAGTGGTACAAGTCCTTCATCACGGTTGTCATGTGGGATTTGGAGAGTACCATGTAGTGGTCTGGTACTCTGGTGTCACAGGCCATAATTTCAAGTTGGACTTGGTGAGACATAGATGCTGCGAGCCTCTCCTTCGTATCTTGTTCCCGACGAAGGAGGTGATCGTTGAGCTTAGGGAGGTCTTCGTTAAACTGACGTCCGGCGACGTCAGGATCTAGCTTTCCCAGGACGAAAGTGTGCTGGATATCCTTCCAGTGTCGAGCGTCAGGGGGAGTGACTATGGAGAAGGGTCTGCACTCCTCCAGTGCAGGGCAGGCTTTCCCTTCTTCCACAGCTTTAAGGCACGCAGTGAAGGCCTTTTCCAAGAATGGAAGAACCGCATTTTCAGGTGCGACATAAGTAGGGTGCTTCTTGCTCAGGGCCGGAAGCTTGGAGCAGGTAAAACCCCTACTCTTGAATGTGTTGGCTAGCATAGCCTGGGCCTTCGCGAGATCGAACACTATCTCTTCCTTGGGTTCGGTCTCTTCCTTAGAGGCGGGTTCGGAACGAAGTCGGACGTAACAGTCCGGGTAGGCCTCAAAGTTTGGGAAGAACTCCACGTCTTCCAAAGGGACCGTGCCGATCTTGTCGCTGACAAAGATCCTGCCGGTCGCGATAACCATATGCTCAGCATACCTCCACGGGTTGGCATGTGAGCAAGCGGGGAGATCCTTAACCGAAATCCTCTTCGGTTCTCTGGATCCCATCATGGACCTGATGAACTCCTGATTCTCCTTTAACCTGTCGTCCATGACGGCTCTAATCAACCGGATCATTTCTTGAGTGGAAGAAGAGGGATCCGGGGTCGTGGAGGTAGACGGGATAGATACTTCCGTCGGTGTAGGAGTAGGAGCGGAGATGGAAGGAGGAGCGACCTCTTGCTCCGACTCGGCGTATTCCACCTGGTCTTCATCATCTTCAGCTCCTTGAGCCATAAGAGTCTTCTCTGTGTCTTCCGAGACGTCCGACATATGTTCGTCATCTTCAGAATCCAGGCGGCACTCGTGCATGGACTGAGCCATGACAACATCAGGTTCCACTGTAATTTGGACAGTGGGAATCACATCCTTGGGTACCACTGAATCAGGGGAGGCCTTAGGGAACAAGAGTGACCTCATTTCTTCAGTGGCCAAGTACGGTCCGGTGGCATTCTTCTGGAAGCCACGCACCCACTTGCGTAGCTTCTCCCGAGAAGTGTCCCTGACCTCCGCTGAGGGAGGGTTATGGAAGGCATCAACTAGTTGAGCCTGGCAGACCGTACAATCCAGTGGGTCCCAGAATTTCAGATCCCCTTTCTTGTTAGCACAAGGGGCGTGAGTCCTGCAAGCCGTATGCCCGTAGAAGTGCGGGCGTTTCACAGCGCAGAAGTCGAAGTCACACTTCATCTGCTCCTCCTGTGGAAGAAAGAGAAAATAGTATGGGGGAGTCATAAGAATGGTTCTTAAGCTAAGTTAAGATTAATCATTAATATTAACTTAAAGAAAGGGTGTGATGCATAGAGATTGAAGTAGTAAAGAGAACATACTCCATGCATCTCGCCCGTCTGGCTACCGCAAGCATTATCCCCGGGTAATCCGAGATGGCCAAAGGCACAGGATAGTATTCCCTGAAATTGCACAGGGCAATGGAATTCCAT
Organism: Palaemon carinicauda; assembly: GCF_036898095.1. Lineage (NCBI taxonomy): Eukaryota > Metazoa > Arthropoda > Malacostraca > Decapoda > Palaemonidae > Palaemon > Palaemon carinicauda. The sequence continues at coordinate 19,166,763 of NC_090734.1, forward strand.
GGAAAACCAAGGATAAGTTTGGGACTGAGATCACTCAGTCCTTAATTTGGGGAACTAACAGGTCCCTTAGGGTAATTGCTCCCGGCAACCAGCCGCGCTAAGATGCACGCAGCATGCTGGAATATTGAAGAATGCAAAGGGACAGCATGATTACTAATAGAACAGTACCAAGGCACTGATCTAAAGAGTGTAAACAGGCTATCTGTTTGCAGTGTAGGGCTATCAGTATACAAGTGATAGCTAGGAGAAGGGGGTGCAAGTATCCTTGACGCCTCCGGGAGGTTCCGGCAGACCTCCGGCACGCCGGAGCCGCTCCAGCAGAGTTTCTGGCATTAGGACAGACAAAATGTAAGTCAAGAGTAAAGCCAGGGTGGCGGCCGCCGGCACAACGGCGGCACGCCGGAAGGGGAGCGGCGGCTCCGGCAGTCGGAGGATGCCGGATTGGTGACTGGGATAAGGATGGTTATAGCTGAACCCGGTTGCCGGCAGTGAATGCCGGCACTCCGGTGGCCGACCGGCAAGCGGATGGTGAGGCTAGGAGGAAGGAGGAAGGCCATCGGCGGGAGCCGGCGGCGGTCGACAGTCCCCCGGCAAGCGGAGGGGCTGGCGGCATGAGG
>NC_090734.1:19174879-19194879 GCF_036898095.1 Palaemon carinicauda
ACAGCAGCTTCATTCATTAAGATATTTGTTGTTAATTATGACACTAAATCATTTAATCATATTGTTCAAGAAAGTACTTGAAACAGGATTCCAGTAAAGAGCAATAATGATATTATTTTCACAAAAATGCTTTTATCAACAAAAGTGTGAAAATTTTTTTGTACCAAATATTGCTGGTTATTGCGTGTGTGCATCAATATGTATTATTATTATTATTATTATTATTATTATTATTATTATTATTATTATTATTATTATTACTTGTCAAGCTACAACCCTCGTTGGAAAAGCAGGATGATATAAGCCCAGGGCCCCAACAGGGAAAATAGTCCAGTGAGGAAAGGAAAAATAATGTTTTGAGAACAGTAACAACATTCAAATAAATATTTTCCATATGAACCATAGAAACTTTAACAAATCAAGAGGAAGAGAAATAAGATAGAATAGTGTGCCCGAGAGTACTCTCAAGCAAGAGAACTCTAACCCAAGACAGTTGAAGACCATGGTACATACGCTATGGCACTACCCAAGACTAGAGAAAAATCGTTTGATTTTGGAGTGTCCATAGCTAAAGACTCTTCTACACTTAGCATAAGGAAAGTAGCCACTGAACAATTACAGTGCTGTACTTAACCCCTTGGGTGAAGAAGAATTTTTTGGTAATCTCAGCATTGTCAGGTGTTTGAGGACAGAGGAAAATATGTAAAGAATATGCCAGACTATTCGGTGTATGTGTGGGTAAAGGGAAAGTGAACTGTAACCAGAGAGAAGGATCCAATGTACTACTGTCTGGCCAGTCAAACAACCCCCTGAGTCTCTAGTAGTATCTCAACGGGTGGCAGGTGCCCTGGCCAAGCTACTACCCATAAATTAATTCTGAAAAACATGCCAATACATAATACAAGACCTCAGGTCCTGTGAATGTTGATAAATACGTAACACAATATATTGAGAAGCGATGTCGCTTAATTCTTGAAAATCTCCTTACAGCAGCCGTATGAATATTCAACTCCAATTGTAGTGACCGCGCAACAATAGCTGTTATATCAATCAAATTCTGAAATAAACATTGACGTCTCACCTTTGGGTATTGCATAGAAATTTCATGAAAAAAAAAGATTGACAAGCCAATAATACCAAACAATCCCCTTTTGAAACACGTGACCCAGTAGGGCGTGGTTCGTCGTGTGCTTGTTAATAATTCAGTTTGAATTATTTCATGTAGAAGAGTAATTAAAGTCCTTTCACGTTAATTAAAGGCATTTCCTTCATTTTTTCAGATAATGGTAAGGGGCTATTAACATCGTTAGTGTTCATTTTAATTCATTCATGTTTTTATGATTACATATGTGGATCTTTTCTTGATGTTTTGTCTGTATTTATATAATTGTTCTTTACTTATGTGAAATTAATTTCTATGATGTTATCGGCAGTTTTAGGAGAGTTTCATTTTCAGAATAAACACACACAACTACACACACATACTCACACAAAACACACACACACACACACACACACACACATATATATATATATATATATATATATATATATATATATATATATATATATATATATATATATAAATGTATATGCGTATAGATGTATGTATTTTAAAGCTACAAATTGTTTTACTGGTTATATATAGATTAAAATAGCTATATATACTTAAAATTCTCAAATTCCTCGTATCCAAGCTGGAAATAAACGCGTTTTCTTCCTGCGTGACAGGACTCGAACCTACACTCAAGAGATTAAAAGGATTATCCACTATGCAACGTTTCCAGACACATGTCTAGTCCACCTCATGTGTACATATTTTTGTCTTGTTCAGATACGTCTATTTGAATCTGATTAAACCTATTTGCTATAACGTTTAATAGTGTTGTTTCAAGTCTTAAGATTAACTTTAGTGTTTTATATATATATATGTATATATATATATATATATATATATATATATATATATATATATATATATATATATATATATATATATATATATTCCCCGGTCGACCAGAAACTATTATCTTTAAGTTGATTCCACCTTAGGTCTCTGATTCCGAGGTATAGAGAAAGTCCAGATATTAGGGAGAGTATGATATATGGCTTATAGGAATATGAAAAACACGTCTAAATGCCCAAAATTTATCGTGCATATATATAATTAAGTATAAAAACCACAGGAAAGTGAAAGACCAGGTACCAAGCGTTTTTGTGAATTACGTACACCTCTGTGTACCCTGAAGAAGTTTACGTACTGCACGAAAGCGCTTGGTACCTAGTCTTTCCCTTTCCTGTTATCTGTGGATTTTATAATTGAATATTTGTCACGTGCATATATCCACACAGATACACACACACATACACACACACACACACACATATATATATATATATATATATATATATATATATATATATATATATATATATATATATATATATATGTGTATATATATACATACATATATACATACATACATACATATATATATATATATATATATATATATATATATATATATATATATATATACGTGTGTGTGCATACGTGTATATACTATTGCCTGTTATGTATGTCTTTTGAAAGGCAATATAGTCCATTTCTTTTAGCGAGGTATATTTGCACCGACTCGCAGCGGTGCCCTTTTAGCTCGGAAAAGTTTCCTGATCGCTGATTGGTTGGACAAGATCATTCTAACCAATCAGCGATCAGGAAACTTTTCCGAGTTAAAAGAACACCGTTGCGAGTCGGTGCAAATCTGCCTAGCTAATAGAAATGGACTATAGGAGGTCATAGCATCCTTAAAAACCAAATTCCCTTTTTCCGGAGAGAGATAATCTCCAATTATCATGCCCCCTTATTCTTCTCATCTACATCCACACATAACCGCCCTGTTTAAAGACAATCCGTCAGCAACATATAATCTTCGAAAGAATCTAATACACCCTAATAAGACCTTCGGGGGGAACCAAAGACCTAATCTCTCGTAATTAGATCCCGAGGGATGTCCTTGTATAAAGTCTCATTAGAAGGAAGAAGTATTATAGACAGACTAAGGATGAGCTGTAAGGCTATTTAGTCCTGCAGGAGAACAGACCTTATTTCTTTTTTCATGAGGTCTCATTTATGTCTAGGAAATAGGTCAAGATTATTATAAGTTGACAAATAACATACTTAATTACATACAGTGCACATACACACACACATACACGCAAACTACAAAGCAAAAGCCTCAGACATATCCCTCCACTCGTGTCTGTTTATAGTTTTTTTTATGCCAGTTTATACCCGTAATTTTTCTTACTTCATCAATCCATCGTCTTCTATTCTTACCCCTGCTTCTTTTGCAATTTCTGCGAACCCATATATATGTATATATATATATATATATATATATATATATATATATATATATATATATATATATACATATATATATATATATATATATATATATATATGTGTGTGTGTGTGTATGTATATATTGTGTATATAATAAAATACTCATTTATATATATATATATATATATATATATATATATATATATATATATATACATATACAGTATATATATATACATATATCTATATTTATATAATTTATATATATATGTGTGTGTGTGTATATATACACCCACATATACTGTATTTGCATAACCCTATGTATATATGTGTGAGTGAGTACACCGATGGGAAAAATGAAGTTGCATCATTTTAGGACCATTTTCTTCACAGAACAAACAATATTATAACATGAGAGAGAGAGAGAGAGAGAGAGAGAGAGAGAGAGAGAGAGAGAGAGAGAGAGAGAGATTGTTTAGTAACATCGACTAAATTGGACACTTTAATCATTTACAGCAGTTTTTTTATGATTGCCTCTATCACCATGTTCACAAGGAAACAGCCAATTTACACATTACTGCTAATCAGCTACTTTCGATCAATACCTACCCCTAAACGCAAAAAAAGTAATTATTTATATATATATATATATATATATATATATATATATATATATATATATATATATGTGTGTGTATATCTATACATATATGTATATATATATATATAAATATGTATTTATATATATGGATATATATGTGTATATATATGCATATATATATACACATATATACATATATATGTATATATATATATATATATATATATATATATATATATATATATGTATATATATATATATATATATGTGTGTGTGTGTGTGTGTATACATATATTTTTATATATATGGATATATATGTGTATATATATGCATATATATACACATATATATACACACACACATATGTATATATATATATATATATATATATATATATATATATATATATATATATATATACTTATCTTTCACTAAATGATATTATTATCATTTTTATTGTCATTATTATTATTAATATTATTATCATTATCATTATTATTATTATTATTATTATTATTATTATCATCATCACTATTATTATTATTATTATTATTATCATTATTATTATTATTATTATTATTATTAGTATTATCTAAGCTATATACCCTACTTGGAAAAGCTGGATGCTGTAAGCCCAAGGGCTCCAACAAGGAAAAATAGCCTAGTGAGGAATTGAAACAAGTAAATAAATAAACTAGAAGGAAAGTAATAAATCATTAATATAAAATATTTTAAGAACAGTGACGACATTGATACAAATCTTTATTATATAAAATACAAAATGAGACTTATGTAAGCCTGTTCAACATTAAAACATTTGCTGCAAGTTTAAACTTTTGAAGTTCTCCCGGGTTAACTACCTGATTAGGAAGATCATTTCACAACTTGGTCACAACTGTAGTAAATTGATACATTAGTTATAGTTTGGAGAAAGTACATACGCTTGAAGTATTTCTACGTGTGTATATAATCAAGACGTGCAATTAGGGGATGTCGCAAGAAAAGAATGAACATAATAAAATGAACTGGGGAATGAGAACAGATCAAAACGGATTAATGAGGTCTAGCGCCTGATTTAATGAGCGCCTTTTGAATCAGACGTTAATGAGAAGGTGAAGTTGGGAAGACAGAGATAATTGATTTGTGGTTACCTAATTTAATTAACTATTCTTCTCTTATTTATTACCATATTGACGATGGAATTAATCTGTGAATTTCAATTTATGGGCGAGTGAATTACTTACACTAGTGTCAAGATTGAACAAGCATGTTATAATGGTTTTATGTTGAACAGGCTGACATAAGTCTCTTTTTTATAGTTTATGCATGAAAGCTCCATTTTAATGTTACTGTTCTTGAAATATTTTATTTTAATTGTTCATTGCTTCTCTCGTGGTTTATTTATTTCCTTATTTCCCTTTCCTCACTGGGCTGTTTTTACCGTTGGAGCCCTGCTATTTTTCTGATCTAATAATGATAATAATAATAATAATAATAATAATAATAATAATTATTATTATTTTTATTATTATTATTATTATTATTATGATTAAAACAATAATAATAATGATAATTATAAGTATAATTATGATTATAATAATAATAATAATAATAATAATAATTATTATTATTATTATTATTATTATTATTATTATTATTATTATACTTATAATTATCATTATTATTATTGTTTTAATCATAATAATAATGATAATAATAATGATAATAATAATAATAATAATAAATTTAATAAGATTTTAAAGAGATTTGGTCTTACTACTTATCATTATTCAGTTATTTAGAAGATAATGACTCTCCCACCACCTTCCTACAGAAATATACTCAATAATTAGACCAATAGATTTTACATATCATAAAATGCGAACGAAATAGATTCGTCCAAGAAGATATCAAATCAAACTCTCGCCTGGCAACTTCCCCCCGAACAGCTGATACATCATTTAGCCTCACCACTGCTGAAAACCTAATCCATCGATAAAATCAGATCAATCGAGTCGGGTACACTCGAGGAAAACTCAGTTGCGACACTTCTCCTAATGGGTAATCGCAAAGGCCAGCAATTCGTTTGATTTCATTTCATTTCGGTGTGTGGCTTTCAATAATATACCCTTTCGAAGTGTGCTTAGTGGGATATTTTGGTGGTATTATGCCTCGGTACTAAGATGTAAAATGCCACTTTCTCTAAAAAGGAAAATGTTTTGGTATGGTCTTACTAAGAAGTAAAATGCCACTTTCTCTAAAAACGAAAAGTATTTCATTGATATGGTCTTACTAAGATGTAAAATGCCACTTTCTCTAAAAACTATAGTATTTTATTGATATGGTTCTACTAAGAAATAAAAGGCCACTTTCTCTAGAACGAAAAATATTTTATTGATAAGGTCATACTAAGATGTAAAATGCCACTTTCTCTAAAAAGAAAAGTATTTTATTGATATGGTCTTACTAGGAAGTAAAATGCCAGTGTCTCTAAAAAGAAAAGCATTTTATTGATATGGTCTTACTGAGAAGTAAAATACCACTTTCTCTAAAAAGAAAAGTATTTTATTGATATGGTCTTACTAAGAAGTAAAATGCCACTTACTCTAAAAAGAATAGTATTTAATGAGATGGTCCTACCAGTATTAATTTATGCATCAGAAACTGTGAGCCTTACTAAAGCCTTAGAACATAAGATAGATACAACTCAAAGAGCTATGGAAAGAATAATGATGGGAATAACATTAAGATACAGGAGAAGAGCAAATGGATACGAGAGCAAAATAAAGTAGAGGATATTCTAACATGGTAGAAAAAAAAAATGGAAATGGGCATGACATATAATGAGAATGACAGATATTAAGTGGACATTAAGAATAACAGAATGAATCCCTGGCGATTGCAAGCGAAGCAGGGGAAGGAAGAGAATGCAATAGAATGACGAACTAAGAAAATTTGCTGGCATAAACTGACATAGAAAAACCATAAACAGACACGAGTGGAAGGACATGTTTGAGACCTTTGTTCTGCAGTGGATCAGTAACGGCTGATGACAATGGTACACACACGCGCGCACACACACACACACATACACACACACACACACACACACATATATATATATATATATATATATATATATATATATATATATATATATATATATATGCGTGCATATATATATGTGTATATAATGTCTTTTTTGGAAAGTTTTATGTTTCCTATTTTATTTATTCAATTCTTTTGTATATTCTTGTGCTTTTCATACTTTTTAAAACAAACAGTGTATAGAGTGAAAAGTTTGGATTTCAACGTTTTAGAGATGGGTTTTAAAGTTTTAAACTTTTAAACCTAAGGTTTAAAGGCCACTCATGAATGGCAGAGGCAAGAGACAGCGACAATGCCCTAAACACTGACCCTATACCTATGTGATCAGCACCCAAAGCTAGGGCCAAGAAGGGCCAGGCAATGGCTGCTGATTACTCAGCAGGTAAACCTATAGGCTCCCACAAACCCCCTTCCTTAGCTCACAAAGATGGTGAGGTTGTAGACACTAAAGGAATTATCGAGTTTGAGTGTGATTCGATCTCCCGTCCAGCAGAACGTCAAGCAGGGACGTTTCCAATAGGCCACAACAATCATTAAGATAGATAATTAGTGCAAATTAACGTACTGATTCCTTATTTCTATAAGGATGCCTTTGTTAGTTTATTATCGCGTGGTTATTATGACGAATAGTGCATACAACGATAATTGGAACAATGATAATTAAAGATATATGACGAGTCAAGGGGGTTTTGAGTATTATTTAGAAGTGAAATGGGACATATTATACCTTTCTGAAGAGGTGAAATGAGACAAATTATATCTTTTTGAAGTAGTGAAATGGGACAGATTATATCTTTCTGAAGAGGTGGAATGAAACAAAATATTTTGAAGAAGTAAAATCCGACATTTTTGAAGAAGTAAAATGGAACAATATCTTTTTAAAGAAATGAAATGGAACAATATTTTTTTGAAGAAGTGAAATGGAACAATATCTTTTTGAAGAAATGAAATTGGACAAATTATATCTTTCTGATGAAGTAGAATGGGACAAATTATTTCTAACCGAGAAAATAATTCTATTTTTAACTTTTATGAAAACTTAATGACTCATTGATCATTTTATATAGAAATGGGAGTATGGGTCAAATCCCTGCTGATTATTACCAAGAAATCATAAATATACTAACAGCCTCCTTTATTTACTTTGCAGGTGTAATACAGCTGTGTGAAATCAACTCAGAGAAACTGAGATGTGAAGTTAAAAAAAAAATGGATTTGGACCAAGACACGAATAAAGGTATGGTTATAGAGTTCAAAGATTCCTAGTTATGACTTAGAGTTCGTGTTTCTTTTGTGTCTTAGTAAATATCGTTTATTCATTAATTGTCAGTGTTTAAACTCTGTTTATTCTTCAGTTCATTGAATGACATTTAATGAACGGGAATAGTCTAAGTCTATTGAATGTTTATTCTTCAGTTCATTGAATGACATTTAATGAACGGGAATAGTCTAAGTCTATTGAAATTCATGTTCCATATTGTCGCCGTCAAGTCCAGGGATAAGGTAACTTATTTCCTTTTCGGGTTGCAATAAAAAAAAGATAAATTTATCCAGGACCGAAAAGGAACCGGGTTTAGGAAGGCTCAGGACTCCAGCCTCGGTCGCCATGTTGCTCTCATCCCATCATCATCCTATACAATCCTTCATTTTCACAACCGTATCCCACTTAAGGGCTGCCGAAAGGGCAAGAGCCCGTGGTCCCATTATAAGGGAGACTAATCTATATATATATATATATATATATATATATATATATATGTGTGTGTGTGTGTGTGTGTGTGTGTGTGTGTGTGTGTGTGTGTGTAAGGTAACTTAACGTTGGTTAATAAAGAACCCAGAGTAAGAGTACTTCCATCCTCTGGGTGGTACGTAATATCCTATTTGCTGTGACTTTCTGTGTTGCCACTCTTTTAAACACTGTTAAAAAGCTGTAATTTTATACAGAAATTCTCCGTAAAAATATATTGTTCTCTCCCGTATTTCAGTGAAATACAGGCGACCGTAATTTGTACCCTACTTTGTTATTATCTTTAACGTCTTGGTGACCGTAATATCACTCCTTAATGTCAATATATCCGTTTTTAAAACGGTAAATGCCTGTCAACATTTATTCCAGGAATTTTACCGTTTTTACGGCAAATTTTTAACAGCATATCACAGCCATTTTAAGGATAAAAATATTAAATCAGTTCTATTGTGTCAGTAAAACTTCAAAAGTTCAAACTTACAGAAAATGTTTTTATGTTGAACAGGCTGACATAAGTCTTTTTAGAGTTTATATATAACATATCTGTTTTGATGTTGTTACTTTTTTTTAGATATTTTATTGTTATTTTTTCTCATCGTTTATTTATTTCCTTATTTCATTTCCGTAATGGGATATTTTTCCCTGTCGGAGCCCTTGGACTTATAGAATCTTGCTTTTCCAATTAGGGTTGTAGCATGGCTAGTAATAATAATAATAATAATAATAATAATAATAATAATAATAATAATAATAATAATAGTAATAATAATAATGATATCCTTAAAACTTTTGATATACAGAGAATCATTTTTCGCTGCATGAAAATCTAAAGAAATAAGTATTACAATATGAACGGCTGGTATTTGGATAAGAAACGACACTATCAGAATAAGATCGCCTAATATCACGCGGAGTCTCTCCACGATGGAGGTCAATTTAGTGGGAGAATGAGATCAACCAATCAGGTTCACTTTCAGAGACGCTCTCCCACTAATGGCCAATCACGAACGTCAGTAATTCGTCCAACTCGATTTCAACGAGCGATAGTGAGTCAGCACTCGAGGGGTATTTATAGAATTGGGAGAGGAAACGAGGCAAATCACGGGGGGAAAGGTATTGGATAAAACTGTAAAATGCGATCACATCTACGGAGTTTTGAAACGCTTGTTTAGATGGGCGCTAGCAAATTGAAAACATTTTATATATCATCTGTATATCTGAGTGGGGATACCTTATTATTATTATTATTATTATTATTATTATTACTTGTTAAGCTACAACCCTAGTTGGAAAAGCAGGATACTATATGCCCAGGGGACCCAACAGGGAAAATAGCCCAGTGAGGAAGAGAAACAAGGAAAAATAAGATATTTTAAGAACGGTTTGGTAATATCAGTGATGTCAGGTGTATGAGGACAGAGGAGAATCTGTAAAGAATAGGCCAGACTATTCGGTTTATGTGTAGGCAAAGGGAAAGATAACCGTAACCAGAGAGAAGGATCCATTGTAGTACTGTCTGGCCAGTCAAACAACCCCATATCTCTCTAGCGGTAGTATCTCAACGGGTAGCTGATTCCCTGACCAACCTACTACTTACGCGGTGAAAGGGTTTGTGTATTTTCATGATCAGCAAAGCTGCACGAGTCAGGGCTAGCCATACTAGGTTGGTTTGCAGTGAGAGATCAAACTAAAGTCTCCCACCGTCACCAATCTGCAGTGGCCAGCGTGGTGATGAAAATTGGTTAAACCACAGACAACGAGTAAGGTCATGTCTGAGGCCTTTCTCCTGCGGTGGACTAGAAACGGCTGAATTTGTTGTAGTTCTATGAACTCTTTTAGGTACAACATAGGAGAAATAAATAAGAAAGGAGAGTCAATTTAGATGTTTTAAATAGGCTAAGGATTAACGTAACTGAACCTAGGTAGTGCAAATTAAAGATGATTATGCAAATCTGTAGAGTTGAAATATGTATAGATTGGCTTCCTTTTAATGAAAAATATTGACATCGTCAAGGAAAGGCGATTGCTGTACCTTGCGGTAACGTCCCTGACTGGTGATCGCTAGAGTGGGGCTCGCGTCCCCCTCAAACTCGTTAGTTCCTTTGGTCGTTGTAACCTCATCATCCTTGTGAGCTAAGGAGGGGAATTTGGGGTAGTCTATAGGTCTATCTGCTGAGTCATCTGCAACCATTGCCTGGCCCTCCTTGGCAGCTTTGTGGAGAGGGGGCATGGGCGCTGATCATATGTATATATGGTCATTCTCTAGGGCAATGTCACTGTCCATTGCCTCTGCCATTCATGAGCGGCCTTTAAAAACATTAAACATGATTATGATACAATAAAGTAGTTAGAATTTAACTAAACCTTTCGCTCAATACTGAATACCAAAATTGTAGCTTATTCCCTTTAATGTTTAATGTTTCAAATAGAAATGCTAAACACTTTCAAATAGAGGCTTCAGTCGATGTACATCCAGGCTAATGACTTTCAGAGCAAATTTCATCCGCCTACAAGCTAAGCCTTGATATGTCAGTTGATTGATGAATGTCAGCTAGTATTTCAATGGCTAATCATCGACGTTCCAAGTCGAAGCTTTTGATAAAGCTGGATGAAGAGAAATGACGGTACTAATAGTCCTCTAGGTAGGAGAATTGGATAGAATGTGAATTCTTCATCATCATCTCCTCCTACGCCTATTGATGCTAAAGGGCCTCAGTTAGATTTCGCAAGTCGTCTCTGTCTTTAGCTTTTAAATCAATACTTCTCCATTCGTCATCTCCCACTTTAAGCTTCATGGTCGTCAGCCATTCATACAAAAGGTCATAAGATATATTAGTAAGATTAATCAATATAATATAGAGTGAATGATAAAGCAATGATAAGAAAAATAATGAAGTGGCATAGGTTAAATTATGGAGATTTTTTTTATTATTATTAATTTTAGGGGTTAGAAACGTTGGCGATTTGCCGAACTGTGGTTTGAGTCCCGCTCAAGCTCTGTAGTTTCTTGAAGTGTCTGCAACTTCACCATCCTTGGGAGCTAAGGATACCCTATAGGTCTATCTGCTGAGTCATCATCGGCCATTGCCTGGTCCTCCCTGGTCCTATCTTGGGTGGAGAGGGGCTTGGACGCTGATCATATATAGATATAGTCAGTCTCCATGGCATTGTCCTGCTAGTTAAGGCATTGTAACTGTCCCTTTACTCTGTCATTCATGAGCGGCCTTTAAGCCCTTAAACTATATCTGACTGGCCATTGAATAACTCGTCCAACTTCACCGAGAAGATTTATTAAGTCTTTTACTGATTTTGACTCTTATGAGAGTAATAAAGTTTGTATTATGAGATCTTACGTCAGTCGTTGTATGTTTCTGCTTCAATAAAATGGGTGGAGAACTCAAAGAGGAAATAGGATTTGATCATGATCAACAAACTTAAAGTATACCCGTATCTAACCCCATTGCCTCCATAAGGTCAAAATGTATAATTTAGTTCGGTTTTGGTTAACATTTTTATTCATTATTATAATGAAAATCTTTCATTTAATTTTGCTAGTAACTGAAATCATACGCGCTAAGACAATAGAGTTTTACATTCTCTCTCTCTCTCTCTCTCTCTCTCTCTCTCTCTCTTCTCTCTCTCTCTCTCTCTCTCTCTCTCTCATTCACGAATATGACATGTTATTAACAACTTCCTTCAAACCAACTTAATCATTGTGTTAAAATTTATATAATACGATATAAAGCAACACTAAAAATCGTATGGCTGGATTTTGAATTTCAATAACTGATGATGTAATATTTTCGCTTGACGTTTCCGTCATCACATAAAGGGCCCCTCTCGAGTAGTTTTAGATTCAGCTGAAACAGCATCTAAAAGGACACTTAAATGCCGTGAAATCACCCTCCATAACATCCTGTTTCTACTCGATGCTTGTTATTTGAGACAGAAATTGACTGTGAATTGTTCTAATAGTACCTTCGAGTCAAAGACCACTTTCGCTCATGTGTTAAGGAAGTCGGTAATTATTCACGCTATCACCAGCAACTATATATATAGTGAGGTTTTTTGCCTTAAGGTAAATATCTACAGCCAACATCCCTGAAGTTCCTATCTCGCCTCTGATTGGTTGATGTGTTTGATTGCTTCTGGTGGGTGGTAAGCATCACACTTTTCCGCCAATCGTAACGAGCTACAAATGATATCGGTTGTGGAAATTAACAATTTACTGAAAAATAAATATCCCTAGTTACAGATTCAGATATTCTAGTTATGAATTCACATTAGATCAAATCTGAGGAATTGCAAAATAAGTTTTAATTTATATTGATTACTATCAATTTCCCCTCAAGCTGAATTACAATATACTGACCAGGTAAAAATTATAAAACTATCATCATCATCTACGTCTATTGAAGCAAAGGGCCTCGGTTAGATTTCGCCAGTCGTCTTTTTCTTGGGCTTTTAATTCAATACTTCTCCATTCATCATCTCCTACTTCGCGCTGCATAGTCCTCAGCCATGTAGTTTTGGGTCTACCAACTCTTCTAGCGTCTTGTGAAGCCCAGCTGAACGTTTGATGAACTAATCTCTCTTGGGGAGTGCGAAGAACCAGTATTTAACAGCAGCAAATCAATGTATTTAAACGCTGTATATTTCTTTAGAGGGATAACCAAAAAAAAAAATATATTGACCTCACTGGTTTAATGCAGCAATGACGCTGGACACGCATACGATGTATTTGCTATTTGCAAATTAGAAACTAATTTCATAAGCAAAACAATTTCTCTTTTTTTCAATGGCGCTCCGGCTGATTGGAAGCGTTATAACTGCAGGCACACATTAAGTGCGTAATGGAATGTGAAATTCCCAATCGTGTATGGTTAATGATTTATTGATAGACACTGACGCCTGTAGTTTTGTGAACTAAATCATTAAACGTTTTTCTGACGCTTTGGTCAAGGCAGTTTTCACAGAGAGAGAGAGAGAGAGAGAGAGAGAGAGAGAGAGAGAGAGAGAGAGAGAGAGAGAGAGATGAATGTGTCTTTGAATATTAGCTGCACAAGAGAGAGAGAGAGAAAGAGAGAGAGAGAGAGAGAGAGAGAGAGAGAGAGAGAGATGAATGTGTCTTTGAATAGTAGCTGCACAAGAGAGAGAGAGAGAGAGAGAGAGAGAGAGAGAGAGAGAGAGAGAGAGAGAGATCTTTATAACAAAATCTGTTTTGATAGACTTCTATGATCTTTCAAGTATATTTTTACTATGAAGATAACACTTTATCAATTACATTTATCATGATTGCAGGCTATGGCGAAAAGGAAGGTGCTATGGGATATATTTTGTATTGCCATATTACATGAAAAAGAGGAATTTATTATAAAATCTGTTTTGATAGAATTCTATAATCTTTCAAGTATATTTCAACTATGAAGATAACATTTTATCAATTACATTTATCATGATTGCAGGCTATGGTGAAAAGGAAGGTGTTATGATATACATTTTGTACTGTAACATTACATGAAAAAGAGGAATTTCATGCAAGGGTCTTCATATGCCCTTACGATTCTTTTCTTGTTTCTGTACCTAAGGTAAAAATAAGTACTTCAATAGCGAAAATGATTATGGATCAAATTTACTTCAATTAATCATCTTCGAATCTAATTACATGAACAACTATCAATAGTCTTTTTTTTTATATCAATAACGAGGGAAGGGAAACGTCCCGAAAGGTTACAATTCTTCATCTAGTCCATGTCATTACAGGTTAATTAAGTTTGCTTTGCAATACCTTTACTTCGCCTACCTTTTTATGTCCTTTGAAGTGGTTCATTTCGTTCTGTCGGAAAGCGACCTTTGGATGAATTCGTTCTTAATTAACTCAAAATCTTTAAAGGCATCAATCGAACGAAATCCCTGTTGGATGGGCAATAATTGTGAATCACAATCAACGGACAATAACTAATTGAATTGTTATTGTCCTTCCGATAGATTTTCTTCATTCAGATGCTTTTTTATATCAATGGGACAAAGGTGTTTGTAATACTTGTCTCTGTCAATTACGTGGGCTCCAGACCACCAGGATATTACATACACATATATGGATGTCTCTATAATTGTTTCATGGTGTTAGAAAGGTTCTATAATTGTTTGGAGGTCTCTATAATTGTTCTATGGTGTTGAAAAGGCTCTATAATGGTTTTAAGGTGTTTAGAAGTCTCTATAATTGTTCTATAGTATTTGGAGGTCTGTATAACTGTTCTATGGTGTTTGGAAGTTTAAAATTGTTCTATGGTGTTTGGAAGTTTAAAATTGTTCTATGGTGTTTGGAGGTCTAAAACTGTTCTATGGTGTTTGGAGGTCTCTATAATTCTTCTATGGGGTCCAGAGGTCTCTATAATTTTTCTATGGTGTTGAAAAGGCTCTATAATGGTTTTATGGTGTTTAGAAGTCTCTATAATTGTTCTATAGTATTTGGAGGTCTTTATAACTGTTCTATGGTGTTTGGAAGTTTAAAATTGTTCTATGGTGTTTGGAGGTCTCTATAATTGTTCTATGCTGTTTGGAGGTCTCTATAATTGTTCCATGGTGTTTGGAGGTCTAAAATTGTTCTATAGTATTTGGAGGTCTCTATAATTGTTCTATGGTGTTTGGAGGTCTCTAAAATTGTTCTATGGTTTTTGGAGGTCTCTATAACTGTTCTATGGTGTTTGGAAGTTTCTATAATTGTTTCAAGGTGTTTAGAGGTCTCTAAAATTGTTCTATGGTTTTTGGAGGTGTCTATTACTGTTCCATGGTGTTTGGAGGTGTCTATAGTAGTTCTATGGTTTTGGAGTCTTTATAATTGTTCTATGGTGTTTTGAGGTCTCTATAATTATTCTATGATGTTGGAAAGGCTCTATAATTGTTATATGGCGTTTGGGGGTCTCTGTAATTGTTCTATGGAGTTTGGAGGTCTTTATAAGGGTTCAATGGTGTTTGGAGGTGTAAATAATTGTTTTATAGTGTTCGAAAGTCTCTATACTTGTTCTATGGTGTTTGGAGGTCTCTATGATTGTTCTATGGGGTCCAGAGGTCTCTATAATTTTTCTATGGTGTTTAGGGGTCTCTATAATTTTTCTATGGTAATTGGAAGTCTCTATAATTGTTCTATGTGGTTTGGAGGTCTCTATAATTGCTCTATGGTGCTGGGAGGTCTCTATAATTGTTCTATGGTGTATGGAAGTTTCTATAATTGTTCTATGGTGTTTGGAGGTGTCTATAATTGCTCTATGGTGTTTGGAGGTGTCTATAATTATTCTATGGTGTTTGGAGGTCTCTATAATTGTTCTATGGTGTTTGGAGGTCTCTATAATTGTTCTATGGTGTATGGAAGTTTCTATAATTGTTCTATGGTGTTTGGAGCCTCTATAATCATTCTATGGTGTTTAGGGGTCTCTATAATTTTTCTATTGTAGTTGAGGGTATATTTGGGTTCTATGATGTTTGGAGATCTCTATAATTGTTCTATGGTATTTGAAGTCTATAATTATTCTCGCTATGGTGTATGGGGGAGACCGTATGTCTGTCATTGTGGCTTCAGATTCCGTAGATCTTAAAGTGATGGATGATATGGAGAGGAGAGGTTTAGTGGAGGAGGTTGCCTCTGATAGAAGACATAGGAGAGAGAGCATCAGGCAACCGACCCCTTAATGTAGGGATAACGGTGAGGAAGAAGAAGATTCAGTTGATATTAATCGTTAGAGCTATTTTCTGAAACTGAATCTTTAAGTGTCATTTCAGTTCCATCTTTCACTATTGCTTCATTCATCTTTTCTGTTTCTCTATTCGATTTAATCATTCAAATTCTAGTTGCATTTGTCATGTGTCTGGCGGTTAGCTTGTACCGAATGCTCATTGATCTTTGACTTGTTAAACATGTAATCACTGTGCCTTGAAATTGGTTGTTGCAAATAAAACAACTTGAATTCCCTGCTGTATCTTACACATATATCAGATTGATTAAATACAACAATTATGTACAAAACTACTTTAGAGATTTATATAGATTGATATATACTTACCTAAATTCATGCATTAACCGGCACAGTATCTTTAAAACTGCATCGAATATATGATTTTATTTTTGATACGAGGTCGGGTTTTATACTGATACTGTTTTGTGATATATTCACAGTGAATAAGATCAAAACTGTGGAATGAAATTAGATTACAAAATTATTCATATTTCATTGATAAGATTACTACAAGATTTATCTTATTATTTTGGTCAAAACAAATCAAAATACATTTTATTCTATAATATATCCAATTCTTAAGACATTTCATAATATATTATTCAACTTCAAGATTGTTATATATGAAAAGTTCATTGTATATGATTTTTATATAATTTTCCAAGATACTGAAATCATAGATTAAATAAGACAATAAAAAATCCATAATTATTGGAATATTCTGCACTGTTTATATAGGACATGTAATACTTATGGCAACATAAAATTCAAAATGGAAAGTAAAATAAAAAACTAGAGTTAAAATAATAGGATAAATTTTGATTTTTTTATAAGAAACGCTTATTCATAAAGGTATAAACTAAAGAGGTTTTATGGAGCCAATGATAACAGAAATATTGTATAAACAAGTTGTATAGTTCTGGTATATTCACTCCAAGCGTTAAGTATAGAATAAAGAAAAAACATGTATAGAGCAGATAGTTTGGCATCTTATCCTAAGTTT
Source organism: Palaemon carinicauda (assembly GCF_036898095.1). NCBI lineage: Eukaryota > Metazoa > Arthropoda > Malacostraca > Decapoda > Palaemonidae > Palaemon > Palaemon carinicauda. Next base: position 19,192,421 of record NC_090734.1, read on the forward strand.
GATGTAGGGCAGTGTAAACGAAAATGAAGTATATTAATAAACTTTAATCCATGAACAAGCTTTAATCTATCCAAAATACAAGTCTAGTTAGACAATTAGCAAGTTTCTCTCTCTCTCTCTCTCTCTCTCTCTCTCTCTCTCTCTCTCTCTCTCTCTCTCTCTCTCTCTCTCTCTATATATATATATATATATATATATATATATATATATATATATATATATATATCATTACAAATTCGAATGGGACGAGAGAGAGAGAGAGAGAGAGAGAGAGAGAGAGAGAGAGAGAGAGAGAGAGAGAGAGAGAGGAACAACAATAGATAGAGAGGGGCCATATATATATATATATATATATATATATATGTATATATATATATATACTGTATATATTATATATATATTATATGTATATATATATATATATATATATATATATATATATATATATATACATATATATATAAAGAGAGAGAGAGAGAGAGAGAGAGAGAGAGAGAGAGAGAGAGAGAAGGAGTTGAAGGCTACCATCTTCCATGGCTTTCTCTCACATACTAACCGTTCTTCTTCCCCTTCGTCTTTATTAATCCTCCTTCCTCAACTCACTCGTTCCTCATCACCCGCCCCCCTCACCCCCCTCACCCACCCCCTCGCCTACCCCCTCCATGACGACCGTATAAAAGGACGCTCCTAAAACTTTTAGTTGTTAAAACACTAACGAAGGAATGGCATCGTAAAGAGATTTGCTTTGATTTGGAATTCAACCCGATCTTCTTTGTTTCTTTCATAAAACTAGAGAGCCAAACCAAATGGATATATTATTGGTTGTGCTGGCCGATATGATAACGTCCCTGACTGGTGATCGCCAGACTTGGGTTCGAGTTCCGCTCAAACTCATTAGTTTCTTTTGGTCGCTGCAACCTCACCTTCCTTGTGAGTTAAAGATGGTGGGTTTGGGGGAGCCTACAGGTCTATCTGCTGAGTCATCAGCAGCCATTGCCTGGCCCTCCTTTGTCCTAGCTTGTGTGGAGAGGAGGCTTGGGCGCTGATCATATGTATATATGGTCAGTCTCTAGGGCATTGTCCTGCTCTATAGGGCAATGTCACTGTCCCTTGCCTCTGCCATTCATGAGCGGCCATTAAACCTCTAAACCTTTCATCGTATTATAAATATAGCAGTGATAGCAGTACTAGCTATACACTTAAAAATTTGCCGTAAAAACAGTAAAAATCCTGGAATAAATGTTACCAGGCATTTAACGTTTTATAAACGGATATATTGACGTAAAGGAGCGATATTACAGTCACCAAAAGATTATTACAAAATACGGTAAAATTACGGCCGCCTATATTTTACTGAAATACGGCTGAGAACAGTATATTTTTAAAGAGTCCTATTAGAATTACGTTTTTTTTTTTAATAGTGATAAATGCGCATAACATAAGCTTCACTACCAAAAAATAATTGCCTATAACGGTTAATCTTTCGTTTTACCATGAATAATCCATGGATAAACAAAAATAGGTATTTCAATTATTTACCAAACATTGAAATTGCTTCCAGCACAGAAAACACCCTTTTTTCTACGATCTCTCTTCATCCATCTAGTTATTCTTTTCCCATTCTCCCAACACACTCGAACCACCTCAAGTTATTTACACTTCGTCAGTCTATCTCTATAACTTCAACCTTTCATTACATCATTTCTATTAATTATCGTTTTCTCCAAAGACGAATTGTCTCTAAATAATCTAAGATTTAAATTTACTTGGAGTGTCTGCTCGATTAATGAAGACAATTTATCCCTTTGAGGATAAAGTCGGTTTAATAAGAAGCCAAATTAATACATTGTTATTTCCTTGAGAAAAATGCGAACGAAAAATAAGAATCCTTCGAAATGATTTGGCCTCTTTCGAGAGAGGTGATAAATAACCCGCTATATTTCACCATTTTAGTTTTCTGAGTTATTTATAACTGTGATTAGAAGGAACTCGGGGTAAAACCCTTGCTATATTTTCGTCAAGCTTTAGTAAGCAAATAAATTTTATCCTAAGAAAAGAGAGTCGATACTGGGAATAATTGTGATGAAAATACTAATACTGATATTGATAACCATAATAATAAGGATAATAATGATAATAGTAATAATAATGATAATAATAAAAGATTTATATTTTATTCATAATTAGGTACACCGTTCAAAAAAACGTAATTTTAATCGGAAATTCTCCTTAAAAATATATTGTTCTCAGCTGTATTTCAGTAAAATAGATGCGACCGTAATTTTACCTTACTTTGCTATTATCTTTTACGGGTTGGTGACCGTAATGTCACTCTTTTACGTCAATATATCTGTTTTTTTAAACGCTAAAAAACCCTGGAATAAATGTTGCCAGACATTTACTGTTTTTTTAAGGCAAATTTTAACAGTGTAGATTATTTGTAGATTTCCAACATTCTG
>NC_090734.1:19204879-19245839 GCF_036898095.1 Palaemon carinicauda
CACTGCCAGAACTGTGCTCAGACAGCATCTATATCATTTGAAAGGTTACCAGAAGACTAAAATCACTGCCAGATCTGTGCTCAGACAGCATCTATACCATTTGAAAGGTTACCAGAAGACTAAAATCACTGCCAGATCTGTGCTCAGACAGCATCTATATCATTTGAAAGGTTACCAGAAGACTAAAATCACTGCCAGATCTGTGCTCAGACAGCATCTATATCATTTGAAAGGTTACCAGAAGACTAAAATCACTGCCAGATCTGTGCTCAGAGAGTATCTATATCATTTGAAAGGTTACCAGAAGACTAAAATCACTGCCAGATCTGTGCTCAGGCAGCATCTATACCATTTGAAAGGTTACCCAAAGACTAAAATCACTGCCAGATCTGTGCTCAGACAGCATCTATACCATTTGAAAGGTTACCCGAAAGATCTGTGCTCAGACAGCATCTATACCATTTGAAAGGTTACCAGAAGACTAAAATCACTGCCAGATCTGTGCTCAGACAGCATCTATACCATTTGAAAGGTTACCAAAAGAATAAAATCACTGCCAGATCTGTGCTCAGACAGCATCTATATCATTTGAAAGGTTGCCAGAAGACTAAAATCACTGCCAGATCTGTGCTCAGACAGCATCTATACCATTTGAAAGGTTACCAGAAGACTAAAATCACTGCCAGATCTGTGCTCAGACAGCATCTATATCATTTGAAAGGTTACCAGAAGACTAAAATCACTGCCAGATCTGTGCTCAGACAGCATCTATATCATTTGAAAGGTTACCAAAAGACTAAAATCACTGCCAGATTTGAGCTCAGACAGCATCTATACCATTTGAAAGGTTACCCGAAGACTAAAATCGTTGCCAGATTTGTGCTCAGACAGCATCTATACCATTTGAAAGGTTACATGAAGACAAAAATCGCTGCCAGATCTGTGCTCAGACAGCATCTATACCATTTGAAAGGTTACCCGAAGACTAAAATCGCTGCCAGATCTGTGCTCAGACAGCATCTATACCATTTGAAAGGTTACCCGAAGACTAAAATCGCTGCCATGTGCTCAGACAGCATCTATACCATTTGAAAGGTTACCCGAAGACTAAAATCACTGCCAGATCTGTGCTCAGACAGCATCTATATCATTTGAAAGGTTACCCGAAAGATCTGTGCTCAGACAGCATCTATACCATTTGAAAGGTTACCAGAAGACTAAAATCACTGCCAGATCTGTGCTCAGACAGCATCTATATCATTTGAAAGGTTACCAGAAGACTAAAATCACTGCCAGATCTGTGCTCAGACAGCATCTATATCATTTGAAAGGTTACCAGAAGACTAAAATCACTGCCAGATCTGTGCTAAGACAGCATCTATATCATTTGAAAGGTTACCAGAAGACTAAAATCACTGCCAGATCTGTGCTCAGGCAGCATCTATACCATTTGAAAGGTTGCCCGTAGACTAAAATCACTGCCAGATCTGTGCTCAGACAGCATCTATACCATTTGAAAGGTTACCCGAAAGATCTATGCTCAGAGAGCATCTATACCATTTGAAAGGTTACCAGAAGACTAAAATCACTGCCAGATCTGTGCTCAGACAGCATCTATATCATTTGAAAGGTTACCAGAAGACTAAAATCACTTCCAGAACTGTGCTCAGACAGCATCTATACCATTTGAAAGGTTACCAGAAGACTAAAATCACTGCCAGATCTGTGCTCAGACAGCATCTATATCATTTGAAAGGTTACCAGAAGACTAAAATCACTGCCAGATCTGTGCTCAGACAGCATCTATACCATTTGAAAGGTTACCCGAAGACTAAAATCGCTGCCAGATCTGTGCTCAGACAGCATCTATACCATTTGAAAGGTTACCCGAAGACTAAAATCGCTGCCATGTGCTCAGACAGCATCTATACCATTTGAAAGGTTACCCGAAGACTAAAATCACTGCCAGATCTGTGCTCAGACAGCATCTATACCATTTGAAAGGTTACCCGAAGACTAAAATCGCTGCCAGATCTGTGCTCAGACAGCATCTATACCATTTGAAAGGTTACCCGAAGACTAAAATCGCTGCCATGTGCTCAGACAGCATCTATACCATTTGAAAGGTTACCCGAAGACTAAAATCACTGCCAGATCTGTGCTCAGACAGCATCTATACCATTTGAAAGGTTACCCGAAGACTAAAATCGCTGCCAGATCTGTGCTCAGACAGCATCTATACCATTTGAAAGGTTACCAGAAGACTAAAATCACTTCCAGAACTGTGCTCAGACAGCATCTATACCATTTGAAAGGTTACCCGAAGACTAAAATCGCTGCCAGATCTGTGCTCAGACAGCATCTATACCATTTGAAAGGTTACCCGAAGACTAAAATCGCTGCCATGTGCTCAGACAGCATCTATACCATTTGAAAGGTTACCCGAAGACTAAAATCACTGCCAGATCTGTGCTCAGACAGCATCTATACCATTTGAAAGGTTACCCGAAGACTAAAATCGCTGCCAGATCTGTGCTCAGACAGCATCTATACCATTTGAAAGGTTACCCGAAGACTAAAATCGCTGCCATGTGCTCAGACAGCATCTATACCATTTGAAAGGTTACCAGAAGACTAAAATCACTGCCAGATCTGTGCTCAGACAGCATCTATATCATTTGAAAGGTTACCCGAAGACTAAAATCGCTGCCAGATCTGTGCTCAGACAGCATCTATACCATTTGAAAGGTTACCCGAAGACTAAAATCGCTGCCAGATCTGTGCTCAGACAGCATCTATACCATTTGAAAGGTTACCCGAAGACTAAAATCGCTGCCATGTGCTCAGACAGCATCTATACCATTTGAAAGGTTACCCGAAGACTAAAATCACTGCCAGATCTGTGCTCAGACAGCATCTATATCATTTGAAAGGTTACCCGAAAGATCTGTGCTCAGACAGCATCTATACCATTTGAAAGGTTACCAGAAGACTAAAATCACTGCCAGATCTGTGCTCAGACAGCATCTATACCATTTGAAAGGTTACCAAAAGACTAAAATCACTGCCAGATCTGTAGATCTGTGCTCACACAGCATCTATACCATTTGAAAGGTTACCAGAAGACTAAAATCACTGCCAGATCTGTGCTCAGACAGCATCTATACCATTTGAAAGGTTACCAGAAGACTAAAATCACTGCCATATCTGTGCTCAGACAGCATCTATATCATGTGAAAGGTTACCAGAAGACTAAAATCACTGCCAGATTTGTGCTCAGACAGCATCTATACCATTTGAAAGGTTACCCGAAGACTAAAATCGCTGCCAGATTTGTGCTCAGATAGCATCTATACCATTTGAAAGGTTACCCGAAGACTAAAATCGCTGCCAGAGCTGTGCTCAGACAGCATCTATACCATTTGATAGGTTACCCGAAGACTAAAATCGCTGCCAGATCTGTGCTCAGACAGCATCTATACCATTTGAAAGGTTACCGAAGACTAAAATCGCTGCCATGTGCTCAGACAGCATCTATACCATTTGAAAGGTTACCCGAAGACTAAAATCACTGCCAGATCTGTGCTCAGACAGCATCTATATCATTTGAAAGGTTACCCGAAAGATCTGTGCTCAGACAGCATCTATACCATTTGAAAGGTTACCAGAAGACTAAAATCACTGCCAGATCTGTGCTCAGACAGCATCTATATCATTTGAAAGGTTACCAGAAGACTAAAATCACTGCCAGATCTGTGCTTGGACAGCATCTATATCATTTGAAAGGTTACCAGAAGACTAAAATCACTGCCAGATCTGTGCTCAGACAGCATCTATATCATTTGAAAGGTTACCAGAAGACTAAAATCACTGCCAGATCTGTGCTCAGGCAGCATCTATACCATTTGAAAGGTTACCCGTAGACTAAAATCACTGCCAGATCTGTGCTCAGACAGCATCTATACCATTTGAAAGGTTACCCGAAAGATCTGTGCTCAGACAGCATCTATACCATTTGAAAGGTTACCAGAAGACTAAATTCACTGCCAGATCTGTGCTCAGACAGCATCTATATCATTTGAAAGGTTACCAGAAGACTAAAATCACTGCCAGATCTGTGCTCAGACAGCATCTATACCATTTGAAAGGTTACCAGAAGACTAAAATCACTGCCAGATCTGTGCTCAGACAGCATCTATATCATTTGAAAGGTTACCAGAAGAATAAAATCATTGCCAGATCTGTGCTCAGACAGCATCTATACCATTTGAAAGGTTACCAGAAGACTAAAATCGCTGCCAGATCTGTGCTCAGACAGCATATATACCATTTGAAAGGTTACCAGAAGACTAAAATCGCTGCCAGATCTGTGCTCAGACAGCATCTATATCATTTGAAAGGTTACCAGAAGACTAAAATTGCTGCCAGATCTGTGCTCAGACAGCATCTATACCATTTGAAAGGTTACCAGAAGACTAAAATCACTGCCAGATCTGTGCTCAGACAGCATCTATACCATTTGAAAGGTTAACCGAAAGATCTGTGCTCAGACAGCATCTATACCATTTGAAAGGTTACCCGAAAGATCTGTGCTCAGACAACATCTATACCATTTGAAAAGTTACCCGAAGACTAAAATCGCTGCCAGATCTGTGCTCAGACAGCATCTATACCATTTGAAAGGTTACCCGAAGACTAAAATCGCTGCCAGATCTGTGCTCAGACAGCATCTATACCATTTGAAAGGTTACCCGAAGACTAAAATCGCTGCCATGTGCTCAGACAGCATCTATACCATTTGAAAGGTTACCCGAAGACTAAAATCACTGCCAGATCTGTGCTCAGACAGCATCTATATCATTTGAAAGGTTACCCGAAAGATCTGTGCTCAGACAGCATCTATACCATTTGAAAGGTTACCAGAAGACTAAAATCACTGCCAGATCTGTGCTCAGACAGCATCTATATCATTTGAAAGGTTACCAGAAGACTAAAATCACTGCCAGATCTGTGCTCAGACAGCATCTATACCATTTGAAAGGTTACCAGAAGACTAAAATCGCTGCCAGATCTGTGCTCAGACAGCATCTATATCATTTGAAAGGTTACCAGAACACTAAAATTGCTGCCAGATCTGTGCTCAGACAGCATCTATACCATTTGAAAGGTTACCAGAAGACTAAAATCACTGCCAGATCTGTGCTCAGACAGCATCTATACCATTTGAAAGGTTACCCGAAAGATCTGTGCTCAGACAGCATCTATACCATTTGAAAGGTTACCCGAAAGATCTGTGCTCAGACAACATCTATACCATTTGAAAGGTTACCAGAAGACTAAAATCGCTGCCAGATCTGTGCTCAGACAGCATCTATACCATTTGAAAGGTTACCCGAAGACTAAAATCGCTGCCAGATCTGTGCTCAGACAGCATCTATACCATTTGAAAGGTTACCCGAAGACTAAAATCACTGCCATGTGCTCAGACAGCATCTATACCATTTGAAAGGTTACCCGAAGACTAAAATCACTGCCAGATCTGTGCTCAGACAGCATCTATATCATTTGAAAGGTTACCCGAAAGATCTGTGCTCAGACAGCATCTATACCATTTGAAAAGTTACCAGAAGACTAAAATCACTGCCAGATCTGTGCTCAGACAGCATCTATACCATTTGAAAGGTTACCAAAAGACTAAAATCACTGCCAGATCTGTAGATCTGTGCTCAGACAGCATCTATACCATTTGAAAGGTTACCAGAAGACTAAAATCACTGCCAGATCTGTGCTCAGACAGCATCTATACCATTTGAAAGGTTACCAGAAGACTAAAATCACTGCCAGATCTGTGCTCAGACAGCATCTATATCATTTGAAAGGTTACCAGAAGACTAAAATCACTGCCAGATTTGTGCTCAGACAGCATCTATACCATTTGAAAGGTTACCCGAAGACTAAAATCGCTGCCAGATTTGTGCTCAGACAGCATCTATACCATTTGAAAGGTTACCCGAAGACTAAAATCGCTGCCAGATCTGTGCTCAGACAGCATCTATACCATTTGAAAGGTTACCCGAAGACTAAAATCGCTGCCAGATCTGTGCTCAGACAGCATCTATACCATTTGAAAGGTTACCCGAAGACTAAAATCGCTGCCATGTGCTCAGACAGCATCTATACCATTTGAAAGGTTACCCGAAGACTAAAATCACTGCCAGATCTGTGCTCAGACAGCATCTATATCATTTGAAAGGTTACCCGAAAGATCTGTGCTCAGACAGCATCTATACCATTTGAAAGGTTACCAGAAGACTAAAATCACTGCCAGATCTGTGCTCAGACAGCATCTATATGATTTGAAAGGATACCAGAAGACTAAAATCACTGCCAGATCTGTGCTCAGACAGCATCTATATCATTTGAAAGGTTACCAGAAGACTAAAATCACTGCCAGATCTGTGCTCAGACAGCATCTATATCATTTGAAAGGTTACCAGAAGACTAAAATCACTGCCAGATCTGTGCTCAGGCAGCATCTATACCATTTGAAAGGTTACCCGTAGACTAAAATCACTGCCAGATCTGTGCTCAGACAGCATCTATACCATTTGAAAGGTTACCCGAAAGATCTGTGCTCAGACAGCATCTATATCATTTGAAAGGTTACCAGAAGACTAAAATCACTGCCAGATCTGTGCTCAGACAGCATCTATATCATTTGAAAGGTTACCAGAAGACTAAAATCACTGCCAGATCTGTGCTAAGACAGCATATATATCATTTGAAAGGTTACCAGAAGACTAAAATCACTGCCAGATCTGTGCTCAGACAGCATCTATACCATTTGAAAGGTTACCAGAAGACTAAAATCGCTGCCAGATCTGTGCTCAGACAGCATCTATATCATTTGAAAGGTTACCAGAACACTAAAATTGCTGCCAGATCTGTGCTCAGACAGCATCTATACCATTTGAAAGGTTACCAGAAGACTAAAATCACTGCCAGATCTGTGCTCAGACAGCATCTATACCATTTGAAAGGTTACCCAAAAGATCTGTGCTCAGACAGCATCTATACCATTTGAAAGGTTACCCGAAAGATCTGTGCTCAGACAACATCTATACCATTTGAAAGGTTACCAGAAGACTAAAATCGCTGCCAGATCTGTGCTCAGACAGCATCTATACCATTTGAAAGGTTACCCGAAGACTAAAATCGCTGCCAGATCTGTGCTCAGACAGCATCTATACCATTTGAAAGGTTACCCGAAGACTAAAATCACTGCCATGTGCTCAGACAGCATCTATACCATTTGAAAGGTTACCCGAAGACTAAAATCACTGCCAGATCTGTGCTCAGACAGCATCTATATCATTTGAAAGGTTACCCGAAAGATCTGTGCTCAGACAGCATCTATACCATTTGAAAAGTTACCAGAAGACTAAAATCACTGCCAGATCTGTGCTCAGACAGCATCTATACCATTTGAAAGGTTACCAAAAGACTAAAATCACTGCCAGATCTGTAGATCTGTGCTCAGACAGCATCTATACCATTTGAAAGGTTACCAGAAGACTAAAATCACTGCCAGATCTGTGCTCAGACAGCATCTATACCATTTGAAAGGTTACCAGAAGACTAAAATCACTGCCAGATCTGTGCTCAGACAGCATCTATATCATTTGAAAGGTTACCAGAAGACTAAAATCACTGCCAGATTTGTGCTCAGACAGCATCTATACCATTTGAAAGGTTACCCGAAGACTAAAATCGCTGCCAGATTTGTGCTCAGACAGCATCTATACCATTTGAAAGGTTACCCGAAGACTAAAATCGCTGCCAGATCTGTGCTCAGACAGCATCTATACCATTTGAAAGGTTACCCGAAGACTAAAATCGCTGCCAGATCTGTGCTCAGACAGCATCTATACCATTTGAAAGGTAACCCGAAGACTAAAATCGCTGCCATGTGCTCAGACAGCATCTATACCATTTGAAAGGTTACCCGAAGACTAAAATCACTGCCAGATCTGTGCTCAGACAGCATCTATATCATTTGAAAGGTTACCCGAAAGATCTGTGCTCAGACAGCATCTATACCATTTGAAAGGTTACCAGAAGACTAAAATCACTGCCAGATCTGTGCTCAGACAGCATCTATATGATTTGAAAGGATACCAGAAGACTAAAATCACTGCCAGATCTGTGCTCAGACAGCATCTATATCATTTGAAAGGTTACAAGAAGACTAAAATCACTGCCAGATCTGTGCTCAGACAGCATCTATATCATTTGAAAGGTTACCAGAAGACTAAAATCACTGCCAGATCTGTGCTCAGACAGCATCTATACCATTTGAAAGGTTACCAGAAGACTAAAATCACTGCCAGATCTGTGCTCAGACAGCATCTATACCATTTGAAAGGTTACCCGAAGACTAAAATCACTGCCAGATCTGTGCTCAGACAGCATCTATACCATTTGAAAGGTTACCAGAAGACTAAAATCACTGCCAGATCTGTGCTCAGACAGCATCTATACCATTTGAAAGGTTACCCGAAAGATCTGTGCTCAGACAGCATCTATACCATTTGAAAGGTTACCAGAAGACTAAAATCACTGCCAGAACTGTGCTCAGACAGCATCTATATCATTTGAAAGGTTACCAGAAGACTAAAATCACTGCCAGATCTGTGCTCAGACAGCATCTATACCATTTGAAAGGTTACCAGAAGACTAAAATCACTGCCAGATCTGTGCTCAGACAGCATCTATATCATTTGAAAGGTTACCAGAAGACTAAAATCACTGCCAGATCTGTGCTCAGACAGCATCTATATCATTTGAAAGGTTACCAGAAGACTAAAATCACTGCCAGATCTGTGCTCAGAGAGTATCTATATCATTTGAAAGGTTACCAGAAGACTAAAATCACTGCCAGATCTGTGCTCAGGCAGCATCTATACCATTTGAAAGGTTACCCGAAGACTAAAATCACTGCCAGATCTGTGCTCAGACAGCATCTATACCATTTGAAAGGTTACCCGAAAGATCTGTGCTCAGACAGCATCTATACCATTTGAAAGGTTACCAGAAGACTAAAATCACTGCCAGATCTGTGCTCAGACAGCATCTATACCATTTGAAAGGTTACCAAAAGAATAAAATCACTGCCAGATCTGTGCTCAGACAGCATCTATATCATTTGAAAGGTTACCAGAAGACTAAAATCACTGCCAGATCTGTGCTCAGACAGCATCTATACCATTTGAAAGGTTACCAGAAGACTAAAATCACTGCCAGATCTGTGCTCAGACAGCATCTATATCATTTGAAAGGTTACCAGAAGACTAAAATCACTGCCAGATCTGTGCTCAGACAGCATCTATATCATTTGAAAGGTTACCAAAAGACTAAAATCACTGCCAGATTTGTGCTCAGACAGCATCTATACCATTTGAAAGGTTACCCGAAGACTAAAATCGTTGCCAGATTTGTGCTCAGACAGCATCTATACCATTTGAAAGGTTACATGAAGACTAAAATCGCTGCCAGATCTGTGCTCAGACAGCATCTATACCATTTGAAAGGTTACCCGAAGACTAAAATCGCTGCCAGATCTGTGCTCAGACAGCATCTATACCATTTGAAAGGTTACCCGAAGACTAAAATCGCTGCCATGTGCTCAGACAGCATCTATACCATTTGAAAGGTTACCCGAAGACTAAAATCACTGCCAGATCTGTGCTCAGACAGCATCTATATCATTTGAAAGGTTACCCGAAAGATCTGTGCTCAGACAGCATCTATACCATTTGAAAGGTTACCAGAAGACTAAAATCACTGCCAGATCTGTGCTCAGACAGCATCTATATCATTTGAAAGGTTACCAGAAGACTAAAATCACTGCCAGATCTGTGCTCAGACAGCATCTATATCATTTGAAAGGTTACCAGAAGACTAAAATCACTGCCAGATCTGTGCTGAGACAGCATCTATATCATTTGAAAGGTTACCAGAAGACTAAAATCACTGCCAGATCTGTGCTCAGGCAGCATCTATACCATTTGAAAGGTTGCCCGTAGACTAAAATCACTGCCAGATCTGTGCTCAGACAGCATCTATACCATTTGAAAGGTTACCCGAAAGATCTATGCTCAGAGAGCATCTATACCATTTGAAAGGTTACCAGAAGACTAAAATCACTGCCAGATCTGTGCTCAGACAGCATCTATATCATTTGAAAGGTTACCAGAAGACTAAAATCACTTCCAGAACTGTGCTCAGACAGCATCTATACCATTTGAAAGGTTACCAGAAGACTAAAATCACTGCCAGATCTGTGCTCAGACAGCATCTATATCATTTGAAAGGTTACCAGAAGACTAAAATCACTGCCAGATCTGTGCTCAGACAGCATCTATACCATTTGAAAGGTTACCAGAAGACTAAAATCACTGCCAGATCTGTGCTCAGACAGCATCTATACCATTTGAAAGGTTACCCGAAAGATCTGTGCTCAGACAGCATCTATACCATTTGAATGGTTACCCAAAAGATCTGTGCTCAGACAACATCTATACCATTTGAAAGGTTACCCGAAGACTAAAATCGCTGCCAGATCTGTGCTCAGACAGCATCTATACCATTTGAAAGGTTACCCGAAGACTAAAATCGCTGCCAGATCTGTGCTCAGACAGCATCTATACCATTTGAAAGGTTACCCGAAGACTAAAATCGCTGCCATGTGCTCAGACAGCATCTATACCATCTGAAAGGTTACCCGAAGACTAAAATCACTGCCAGATCTGTGCTCAGACAGCATCTATATCATTTGAAAGGTTACCCGAAAGATCTGTGCTCAGACAGCATCTATACCATTTGAAAGGTTACCAGAAGACTAAAATCACTGCCAGATCTGTGCTCAGACAGCATCTATACCATTTGAAAGGTTACCAAAAGACTAAAATCACTGCCAGATCTGTAGATCTGTGCTCACACAGCATCTATACCATTTGAAAGGTTACCAGAAGACTAAAATCACTGCCAGATCTGTGCTCAGACAGCATCTATACCATTTGAAAGGTTACCAGAAGACTAAAATCACTGCCATATCTGTGCTCAGACAGCATCTATATCATGTGAAAGGTTACCAGAAGACTAAAATCACTGCCAGATTTGTGCTCAGACAGCATCTATACCATTTGAAAGGTTACCCGAAGACTAAAATCGCTGCCAGATTTGTGCTCAGACAGCATCTATACCATTTGAAAGGTTACCCGAAGACTAAAATCGCTGCCAGAGCTGTGCTCAGACAGCATCTATACCATTTGAAAGGTTACCCGAAGACTAAAATCGCTGCCAGATCTGTGCTCAGACAGCATCTATACCATTTGAAAGGTTACCCGAAGAATAAAATCGCTGCCATGTGCTCAGACAGCATCTATACCATTTGAAAGGTTACCCGAAGACTAAAATCACTGCCAGATCTGTGCTCAGACAGCATCTATATCATTTGAAAGGTTACCCGAAAGATCTGTGCTCAGACAGCATCTATACCATTTGAAAGGTTACCAGAAGACTAAAATCACTGCCAGATCTGTGCTCAGACAGCATCTATATCATTTGAAAGGTTACCAGAAGACTAAAATCACTGCCAGATCTGTGCTTGGACAGCATCTATATCATTTGAAAGGTTACCAGAAGACTAAAATCACTGCCAGATCTGTGCTCAGACAGCATCTATATCATTTGAAAGGTTACCAGAAGACTAAAATCACTGCCAGATCTGTGCTCAGGCAGCATCTATACCATTTGAAAGGTTACCCGTAGACTAAAATCACTGCCAGATCTGTGCTCAGACAGCATCTATACCATTTGAAAGGTTACCCGAAAGATCTGTGCTCAGACAGCATCTATACCATTTGAAAGGTTACCAGAAGACTAAATTCACTGCCAGATCTGTGCTCAGACAGCATCTATATCATTTGAAAGGTTACCAGAAGACTAAAATCACTGCCAGATCAGTGCTCAGACAGCATCTATACCATTTGAAAGGTTACCAGAAGACTAAAATCACTGCCAGATCTGTGCTCAGACAGCATCTATATCATTTGAAAGGTTACCAGAAGAATAAAATCATTGCCAGATATGTGCTCAGACAGCATCTATACCATTTGAAAGGTTACCAGAAGACTAAAATCGCTGCCAGATCTGTGCTCAGACAGCATATATACCATTTGAAAGGTTACCAGAAGACTAAAATCGCTGCCAGATCTGTGCTCAGACAGCATCTATATCATTTGAAAGGTTACCAGAAGACTAAAATTGCTGCCAGATCTGTGCTCAGACAGCATCTATACCATTTGAAAGGTTACCAGAAGACTAAAATCACTGCCAGATCTGTGCTCAGACAGCATCTATACCATTTGAAAGGTTAACCGAAAGATCTGTGCTCAGACAGCATCTATACCATTTGAAAGGTTACCCGAAAGATCTGTGCTCAGACAACATCTATACCATTTGAAAAGTTACCCGAAGACTAAAATCGCTGCCAGATCTGTGCTCAGACAGCATCTATACCATTTGAAAGGTTACCCGAAGACTAAAATCGCTGCCAGATCTGTGCTCAGACAGCATCTATACCATTTGGAAGGTTACCCGAAGACTAAAATCGCTGCCATGTGCTCAGACAGCATCTATACCATTTGAAAGGTTACCCGAAGACTAAAATCACTGCCAGATCTGTGCTCAGACAGCATCTATATCATTTGAAAGGTTACCCGAAAGATCTGTGCTCAGACAGCATCTATACCATTTGAAAGGTTACCAGAAGACTAAAATCACTGCCAGATCTGTGCTCAGACAGCATCTATATCATTTGAAAGGTTACCAGAAGACTAAAATCACTGCCAGATCTGTGCTCAGACAGCATCTATACCATTTGAAAGGTTACCAGAAGACTAAAATCGCTGCCAGATCTGTGCTCAGACAGCATCTATATCATTTGAAAGGTTACCAGAACACTAAAATTGCTGCCAGATCTGTGCTCAGACAGCATCTATACCATTTGAAAGGTTACCAGAAGACTAAAATCACTGCCAGATCTGTGCTCAGACAGCATCTATACCATTTGAAAGGTTACCCGAAAGATCTGTGCTCAGACAGCATCTATACCATTTGAAAGGTTACCCGAAAGATCTGTGCTCAGACAACATCTATACCATTTGAAAGGTTACCAGAAGACTAAAATCGCTGCCAGATCTGTGCTCAGACAGCATCTATACCATTTGAAAGGTTACCCGAAGACTAAAATCGCTGCCAGATCTGTGCTCAGACAGCATCTATACCATTTGAAAGGTTACCCGAAGACTAAAATCACTGCCATGTGCTCAGACAGCATCTATACCATTTGAAAGGTTACCCGAAGACTAAAATCACTGCCAGATCTGTGCTCAGACAGCATCTATATCATTTGAAAGGTTACCCGAAAGATCTGTGCTCAGACAGCATCTATACCATTTGAAAAGTTACCAGAAGACTAAAATCACTGCCAGATCTGTGCTCAGACAGCATCTATACCATTTGAAAGGTTACCAAAAGACTAAAATCACTGCCAGATCTGTAGATCTGTGCTCAGACAGCATCTATACCATTTGAAAGGTTACCAGAAGACTAAAATCACTGCCAGATCTGTGCTCAGACAGCATCTATACCATTTGAAAGGTTACCAGAAGACTAAAATCTTTGCCAGATCTGTGCTCAGACAGCATCTATATCATTTGAAAGGTTACCAGAAGACTAAAATCACTGCCAGATTTGTGCTCAGACAGCATCTATACCATTTGAAAGGTTACCCGAAGACTAAAATCGCTGCCAGATTTGTGCTCAGACAGCATCTATACCATTTGAAAGGTTACCCGAAGACTAAAATCGCTGCCAGATCTGTGCTCAGACAGCATCTATACCATTTGAAAGGTTACCCGAAGACTAAAATCGCTGCCAGATCTGTGCTCAGACAGCATCTATACCATTTGAAAGGTTACCCGAAGACTAAAATCGCTGCCATGTGCTCAGACAGCATCTATACCATTTGAAAGGTTACCCGAAGACTAAAATCACTGCCAGATCTGTGCTCAGACAGCATCTATATCATTTGAAAGGTTACCCGAAAGATCTGTGCTCAGACAGCATCTATACCATTTGAAAGGTTACCAGAAGACTAAAATCACTGCCAGATCTGTGCTCAGACAGCATCTATATGATTTGAAAGGATACCAGAAGACTAAAATCACTGCCAGATCTGTGCTCAGAGAGCATCTATATCATTTGAAAGGTTACCAGAAGACTAAAATCACTGCCAGATCTGTGCTCAGACAGCATCTATATCATTTGAAAGGTTACCAGAAGACTAAAATCACTGCCAGATCTGTGCTCAGGCAGCATCTATACCATTTGAAAGGTTACCCGTAGACTAAAATCACTGCCAGATCTGTGCTCAGACAGCATCTATACCATTTGAAAGGTTACCCGAAAGATCTGTGCTCAGACAGCATCTATATCATTTGAAAGGTTACCAGAAGACTAAAATCACTGCCAGATCTGTGCTCAGACAGCATCTATATCATTTGAAAGGTTACCAGAAGACTAAAATCACTGCCAGATCTGTGCTAAGACAGCATATATATCATTTGAAAGGTTACCAGAAGACTAAAATCACTGCCAGATCTGTGCTCAGACAGCATCTATACCATTTGAAAGGTTACCAGAAGACTAAAATCGCTGCCAGATCTGTGCTCAGACAGCATCTATATCATTTGAAAGGTTACCAGAACACTAAAATTGCTGCCAGATCTGTGCTCAGACAGCATCTATACCATTTGAAAGGTTACCAGAAGACTAAAATCACTGCCAGATCTGTGCTCAGACAGCATCTATACCATTTGAAAGGTTACCCGAAAGATCTGTGCTCAGACAGCATCTATACCATTTGAAAGGTTACCCGAAAGATCTGTGCTCAGACAACATCTATACCATTTGAAAGGTTACCAGAAGACTAAAATCGCTGCCAGATCTGTGCTCAGACAGCATCTATACCATTTGAAAGGTTACCCGAAGACTAAAATCGCTGCCAGATCTGTGCTCAGACAGCATCTATACCATTTGAAAGGTTACCCGAAGACTAAAATCACTGCCATGTGCTCAGACAGCATCTATACCATTTGAAAGGTTACCCGAAGACTAAAATCACTGCCAGATCTGTGCTCAGACAGCATCTATATCATTTGAAAGGTTACCCGAAAGATCTGTGCTCAGACAGCATCTATACCATTTGAAAAGTTACCAGAAGACTAAAATCACTGCCAGATCTGTGCTCAGACAGCATCTATACCATTTGAAAGGTTACCAAAAGACTAAAATCACTGCCAGATCTGTAGATCTGTGCTCAGACAGCATCTATACCATTTGAAAGGTTACCAGAAGACTAAAATCACTGCCAGATCTGTGCTCAGACAGCATCTATACCATTTGAAAGGTTACCAGAAGACTAAAATCACTGCCAGATCTGTGCTCACACAGCATCTATATCATTTGAAAGGTTACCAGAAGACTAAAATCACTGCCAGATTTGTGCTCAGACAGCATCTATACCATTTGAAAGGTTACCCGAAGACTAAAATCGCTGCCAGATTTGTGCTCAGACAGCATCTATACCATTTGAAAGGTTACCCGAAGACTAAAATCGCTGCCAGATCTGTGCTCAGACAGCATCTATACCATTTGAAAGGTTACCCGAAGACTAAAATCGCTGCCAGATCTGTGCTCAGACAGCATCTATACCATTTGAAAGGTTACCCGAAGACTAAAATCGCTGCCATGTGCTCAGACAGCATCTATACCATTTGAAAGGTTACCCGAAGACTAAAATCACTGCCAGATCTGTGCTCAGACAGCATCTATATCATTTGAAAGGTTACCCGAAAGATCTGTGCTCAGACAGCATCTATACCATTTGAAAGGTTACCAGAAGACTAAAATCACTGCCAGATCTGTGCTCAGACAGCATCTATATGATTTGAAAGGATACCAGAAGACTAAAATCACTGCCAGATCTGTGCTCAGACAGCATCTATATCAATTGAAAGGTTACAAGAAGACTAAAATCACTGCCAGATCTGTGCTCAGACAGCATCTATATCATTTGAAAGGTTACCAGAAGACTAAAATCACTGCCAGATCTGTGCTCAGGCAGCATCTATACCATTTGAAAGGTTACCCGTAGACTAAAATCACTACCAGATCTGTGCTCAGACAGCATCTATACCATTTGAAAGGTTACCCGAAAGATCTGTGCTCAGACAGCATCTATATCATTTGAAAGGTTACCAGAAGACTAAAATCACTGCCAGATCTGTGCTCAGACAGCATCTATATCATTTGAAAGGTTACCAGAAGACTAAAATCACTGCCAGATCTGTGCTAAGACAGCATATATATCATTTGAAAGGTTACCAGAAGACTAAAATCACTGCCAGATCTGTGCTCAGGCAGCATCTATACCATTTGAAAGGTTACCAGTAGACTAAAATCACTGCCAGATCTGTGCTCAGACAGCATCTATACCATTTGAAAGGTTACCCAAAAGATCTATGCTCAGAGAGCAAATATACCATTTGAAAGGTTACCAGAAGACTAAAATCACTGCCAGATCTGTGCTCAGACAGCATCTATATCATTTGAAAGGTTACCAGAAGACTAAAATCACTTCCAGATCTGTGCTCAGACAGCATCTATACCATTTGAAAGGTTACCAGAAGACTAAAATCACTGCCAGATCTGTGCTCAGACAGCATCTATATCATTTGAAAGGTTACCAGAAGACTAAAATCACTGCCAGATCTGTGCTCAGACAGCATCTATACCATTTGAAAGGTTACCAGAAGACTAAAATCACTGCCAGATCTGTGCTCAGACCGCATCTATACCATTTGAAAGGTTACCAGAAGACTAATATCGCTGCCAGATCTGTGCTCAGACAGCATCTATATCATTTGAAAGGTTACCAGAACACTAAAATCCCTGCCAGATCTGTGCTCAGACAGCATCTATACCATTTGAAAGGTTACCAGAAGACTAAAATCACTGCCAGATCTGTGCTCAGACAGCATCTATACCATTTGAAAGGTTACCGGAAAGATCTGTGCTCAGACAGCATCTATACCATTTGAAAGGTTACCCGAAAGATCTGTGCTCAGACAACATCTATACCATTTGAAAGGTTACCCGAAGACTAAAATCGCTGCCAGATCTGTGCTCAGACAGCATATATACCATTTGAAAGGTTACCCGAAGACTAAAATCGCTGCCAGATCTGTGCTCAGACAGCATCTATACCATTTGAAAGGTTACCCGAAGACTAAAATCGCTGCCATGTGCTCAGACATTATCTATACCATTTGAAAGGTTACCCGAAGACTAAAATCACTGCCAGATCTGTGCTCAGACAGCATCTATATCATTTGAAAGGTTACCCGAAAGATCTGTGCTCAGACAGCATCTATACCATTTGAAAGGTTACCAGAAGACTAAAATCACTGCCAGATCTGTGCTCAGACAGCATCTATACCATTTGAAAGGTTACCAAAAGACTAAAATCACTGCCAGATCTGTAGATCTGTGCTCAGACAGCATCTATACCATTTGAAAGGTTACCAGAAGACTAAAATCACTGCCAGATCAGTGCTCAGACAGCATCTATACCATTTGAAAGGTTACCAGAAGACTAAAATCACTGCCAGATCTGTGCTCAGACAGCATCTATATCATTTGAAAGGTTACCAGAAGACTAAAATCACTGCCAGATTTGTGCTCAGACAGCATCTATACCATTTGAAAGGTTACCCGAAGACTAAAATCGCTACCAGATTTGTGCTCAGACAGCATCTATACCATTTGAAAGGTTACCCGAAGACTAAAATCTCTGCCAGATCTGTGCTCAGACAGCATCTATACCAATTGAAAGGTTACCCGAAGACTAAAATCGCTGCCAGATCTGTGCTCAGACAGCATCTATACCATTTGAAAGGTTACCCGAAGACTAAAATCACTGCCAGATTTGTGCTCAGACAGCATCTATACCATTTGAAAGGTTACCCGAAGACTAAAATCGCTACCAGATTTGTGCTCAGACAGCATCTATACCATTTGAAAGGTTACCCGAAGACTAAAATCTCTGCCAGATCTGTGCTCAGACAGCATCTATACCATTTGAAAGGTTACCCGAAGACTAAAATCACTGCCAGATCTGTGCTCAGACAGCATCTATATCATTTGAAAGGTTACCCGAAAGATCTGTGCTCAGACAGCATCTATACCATTTGAAAGGTTACCAGAAGACTAAAATCACTGCCAGATCTGTGCTCAGACAGCATCTATATCATTTGAAAGGTTACCAGAAGACTAAAATCACTGCCAGATCTGTGCTCAGACAGCATCTATATCATTTGAAAGGTTACCAGAAGACTAAAATCACTGCCAGATCTGTGCTCAGACAGCATCTATACCATTTGAAAGGTTACCCGAAAGATCTGTGCTCAGACAGCATCTAAACCATTTGAAAGGTTACCAGAAGACTAAATTCACTGCCAGATCTGTGCTCAGACAGCATCTATATCATTTGAAAGGTTACCAGAAGACTAAAATCACTGCCAGATCTGTGCTCAGACAGCATCTATACCATTTGAAAGGTTACCAGAAGACTAAAATCACTGCCAGATCTGTGCTCAGACAGCATCTATATCATTTGAAAGGTTACCAGAAGACTAAAATCACTGCCGGATCTGTGCTCAGACAGCATCTATACCATTTGAAAGGTTACCAGAAGACTAAAATCACTGCCAGATCTGTGCTCAGACAAAATCTATATCATTTGAAAGGTTACCAGAAGACTAAAATCACTGCCAGATCTGTGCTCAGACAGCATCTATACCATTTGAAAGGTTACCAGAAGACTAAAATCACTGCCAGATCTGTGCTCAGACAGCATCTATATCATTTGAAAGGTTACCAGAAGACTAAAATCGCTGCCAGATCTGTGCTCAGACAGCATCTATATCATTTGAAAGGTTACCAGAAGACTAAAATCACTGCCAGATCTGTGCTCAGACAGCATCTATATCATTTGAAAGGTTACCAGAAGACTAAAATCACTGCCAGATCTGTGCTCAGACAGCATCTATATTATTTGAAAGGTTACCAGAAGACTAAAATCACTGCCAGATCTGTGCTCAGACAGCATCTATACCATTTGAAAGGTTACCAGAAGACTAAAATCACTGCCAGATCTGTGCTCAGACAGCATCTATATCATTTGAAAGGTTACCAGAAGACTAAAATCACTGCCAGATCTGTGCTCAGACAGCATCTATACCATTTGAAAGGTTACCAGAAGACTAAAATCGCTGCCAGATCTGTTCTCAGACAGCATCTATACTATTTGAAATGTTACCAGAAGACTAAAATCACTGCCAGATCTGTGCTCAGACAGCATCTATACCATTTGAAAGGTTACCCGAAAGATCTGTGCTCGGACAGCATCTATACCATTTGAAAGGTTAGCAGAAGACTAAAATCACTGCCAGATCTGTGCTCAGACAGCATCTATACCATTTGAAAGGTTACCAGAAGACTAAAATCACTGCCAGATCTGTGCTCAGACTGCATCTATACCATTTGAAAGGTTACCAGAAGACTAAAATCGCTGCCAGATCTGTGCTCAGACAGCATTTATATCATTCGAAAGGTTACCAGAAGACTAAAATCGCTGCCAGATCTGTGCTCAGACAGCATCTATACCATTTGAAAGGTTACCAGAAGACTAAAATCGCTGCCAGATCTGTGCTCAGACAGCATCTATACCATTTGAAAGGTTACCAGAAGACTAAAATCACTGCCAGATCTGTGCTCAGACAGCATCTATACCATTTGAAAGGTTACCCGAAAGATCTCTGCTCAGACAGCATCTATACCATTTGAAAGGTTACCAGAAGACTAAAATCACTGCCAGATCTGTGCTCAGACAGCATCTATATCATTTGAAAGGTTACCAGAAGACTAAAATCACTGCCAGATCTGGGCTCAGACAGCATCTATACCATTTGAAAGGTTACCAGAAGACTAAAATCACTGCCAGATCTGTGCTCAGACAAAATCTATATCATTTGAAAGGTTACCAGAAGACTAAAATCACTGCCAGATCTGTGCTCAGACAGCATCTATACCATTTGAAAGGTTACCAGAAGACTAAAATCACTGCCAGATCTGTGCTCAGACAGCATCTATATCATTTGAAAGGTTACCAGAAGACTAAAATCGCTGCCAGATCTGTGCTCAGACAGCATCTATATCATTTGAAAGGTTACCAGAAGACTAAAATCACTGCCAGATCTGTGCTCAGACAGCATCTATATCATTTGAAAGGTTACCAGAAGACTAAAATCACTGCCAGATCTGTGCTCAGACAGCATCTATATTATTTGAAAGGTTACCAGAAGACTAAAATCACTGCCAGATCTGTGCTCAGACAGCATCTATACCATTTGAAAGGTTACCAGAAGACTAAAATCACTGCCAGATCTGTGCTCAGACAGCATCTATATCATTTGAAAGGTTACCAGAAGACTAAAATCGCTGCCAGATCTGTGCTCAGACAGCATCTATACCATTTGAAAGGTTACCAGAAGACTAAAATCGCTGCCAGATCTGTGCTCAGACAGCATCTATACTATTTGAAATGTTACCAGAAGACTAAAATCACTGCCAGATCTGTGCTCAGACAGCATCTATACCATTTGAAAGGTTACCCGAAAGATCTGTGCTCGGACAGCATCTATACCATTTGAAAGGTTACCAGAAGACTAAAATCACTGCCAGATCTGTGCTCAGACAGCATCTATACCATTTGAAAGGTTACCAGAAGACTAAAATCACTGCCAGATCTGTGCTCAGACTGCATCTATACCATTTGAAAGGTTACCAGAAGACTAAAATCGCTGCCAGATCTGTGCTCAGACAGCATTTATATCATTCGAAAGGTTACCAGAAGACTAAAATCGCTGCCAGATCTGTGCTCAGACAGCATCTATACCATTTGAAAGGTTACCAGAAGACTAAAATCGCTGCCAGATCTGTGCTCAGACAGCATCTATACCATTTGAAAGGTTACCAGAAGACTAAAATCACTGCCAGATCTGTGCTCAGACAGCATCTATACCATTAGAAAGGTTACCCGAAAGATCTCTGCTCAGACAGCATCTATACCATTTGAAAGGTTACCAGAAGACTAAAATCACTGCCAGATCTGTGCTCAGACAGCATCTATATCATTTGAAAGGTTACCAGAAGACTAAAATCACTGCCAGATCTGGGCTCAGACAGCATCTATACCATTTGAAAGGTTACCAGAAGACTAAAATCACTGCCAGATCTGTGCTCAGACAGCATCTATATCATTTGAAAGGTTACCAGAAGACTAAAATCACTTCCAGATCTGTGCTCAGACAGCATCTATACCATTTGAAAGGTTACCAGAAGACTAAAATCGCTGCCAGATCTGTGCTCAGACAGCATCTATACCATTTGAAAGGTTACCAGAAGACTAAAATCGCTGCCAGATCTGTGCTCAGACAGCATCTATATCATTTGAAAGGTTACCAGAAGACTAAAATCGCTGCCAGATCTGTGCTCAGACAGCATCTATACCATTTGAAAGGTTACCCGAAGACTAAAATCGCTGCCAGATCTGTGCTCAGACAGCATCTATATCATTTGAAAGGTTACCAGAAGACTAAAATCACTGCCAGATCTGTGCTCAGAAAGCATCTATACCATTTGAAAGGTTACCAAAAGACTAAAATCACTGCCAGATCTGTGCTCAGACAGCATCTATACCATTTGAAAGGTTACCAGAAGACTAAAATCACTGCCAGATCTGTGCTCAGAAAGCATCTATATCATTTGAAAGGTTACCAGAAGACTAAAATCACTGCCAGATCTGTGCTCAGACAGCATCTATACCATTTGAAAGGTTAACCGAAAGATCTGTGCTCTGACAGCATCTATACCATTTGAAAGGTTACCAGAAGACTAAAATCACAGCCAGATCTGTGCTCAGACAGCATCTATATAACTTGAAAGGTTACCAGAAGACTAAAATCACTGCCAGATCTGTGCTCAGACAGCATCTATACCATTTGAAAGGTTACCAGAAGACTAAAATCGCTGCCAGATCTGTGCTCAGACAGCATCTATATCATTTGAAAGGTTACCAGAAGACTAAAATTGCTGCCAGATCTGTGCTCAGACAGCATCTATACCATTTGAAAGGTTACCAGAAGACTAAAATCACTGCCAGATCTGTGCTCAGACAGCATCTATACCATTTGAAAGGTTACCCGAAAGATCTGTGCTCAGACAGCATCTATACCATTTGAAAGGTTACCCGAAAGATCTGTGCTCAGACAACATCTATACCATTTGAAAGGTTACCCGAAAGATCTGTGCTCAGACAGCATTTATACCATTTGAGCTCAGACAACATCTATACCATTTGAAAGGTTACCCGAAAGATCTGTGCTCAGACAGCATCTATACCATTTGAAAGGTTACCCGAAAGATCTGTGCTCAGACAACATCTATACCATTTGAAAGGTTACCAGAAGACTAAAATCACTGCCAGATCTGTGCTCAGACAGCATCTATATCATTTGAAAGGTTACCAGAAGACTAAAATCGCTGCCAGATCTGTGCTCAGACAGCATCTATACCATTTGAAAGGTTACCAGAAGACTAAAATTACTGCCAGATCTGTGCTCAGACAGCATCTATATCATTTGAAAGGTTACCAGAAGACTAAAATCACTGCCAGATCTGTGCTCAGACAGCCATTTGAAAGGTTACCAGAAGACTAAAATCACTGCCAGATCTGTGCTCAGACAGTATCTATATCATTTGAAAGGTTACCAGAAGACTAAAATCACTGCCAGATCTGTGCTCAGACAGCATCTATACCGTTTGAAAGGTTACCAGAAGACTAAAATTACTGCCAGATCTGTGCTCAGACAGCATCTATATCATTTGAAAGGTTACCAGAAGACTAAAATCGCTGCCAGATCTGTGCTCAGACAGCATCTATAACATTTGAAAGGTTACCAGAAGACTAAAATCACTGCCAGATCTGTACTCAGACAGCATCTATACCATTTGAAAGGCTACCAGAAGACTAAAATCACTGCCAGATCTGTGCTCAGACAGCATATATACCATTTGAAAGGTTACCCGAAAGATCTCTGCTCAGACAGCATCTATACCATTTGAAAGGTTACCAGAAGACTAAAATCACTGCCAGATCTGTGCTCAGACAGCATCTATATCATTTGAAAGGTTACCAGAAGACTAAAATCACTGCCAGATCTGGGCTCAGACAGCATCTATACCATTTGAAAGGTTACCAGAAGACTAAAATCACTGCCAGATCTGTGCTCAGACAGCATCTATATCATTTGAAAGGTTACCAGAAGACTAAAATCACTGCCAGATCTGTGCTCAGACAGCATCTATACCATTTGAAAGGTTACCAGAAGACTAAAATCGCTGCCAGATCTGTGCTCAGACAGCATCTATACCATTTGAAAGGTTACCAGAAGACTAAAATCGCTGCCAGATCTGTGCTCAGACAGCATCTATATCATTTGAAAGGTTACCAGAAGACTAAAATCGCTGCCAGATCTGTGCTCAGACAGCATCTATACCATTTGAAAGGTTACCCGAAGACTAAAATCGCTGCCAGATCTGTGCTCAGACAGCATCTATATCATTTGAAAGGTTACCAGAAGACTAAAATCACTGCCAGATCTGTGCTCAGAAAGCATCTATACCATTTGAAAGGTTACCAAAAGACTAAAATCACTGCCAGATCTGTGCTCAGACAGCATCTATACCATTTGAAAGGTTACCAGAAGACTAAAATCACTGCCAGATCTGTGCTCAGACAGCATCTATATCATTTGAAAGGTTACCAGAAGACTAAAATCACTGCCAGATCTGTGCTCAGACAGCATCTATACCATTTGAAAGGTTAACCGAAAGATCTGTGCTCTGACAGCATCTATACCATTTGAAAGGTTACCAGAAGACTAAAATCACTGCCAGATCTGTGCTCAGACAGCATCTATATCACTTGAAAGGTTACCAGAAGACTAAAATCACTGCCAGATCTGTGCTCAGACAGCATCTATACCATTTGAAAGGTTACCAGAAGACTAAAATCGCTGCCAGATCTGTGCTCAGACAGCATCTATATCATTTGAAAGGTTACCAGAAGACTAAAATTGCTGCCAGATCTGTGCTCAGACAGCATCTATACCATTTGAAAGGTTACCAGAAGACTAAAATCACTGCCAGATCTGTGCTCAGACAGCATCTATACCATTTGAAAGGTTACCCGAAAGATCTGTGCTCAGACAGCATCTATACCATTTGAAAGGTTACCCGAAAGATCTGTGCTCAGACAACATCTATACCATTTGAAAGGTTACCCGAAAGATCTGTGCTCAGACAGCATCTATACCATTTGAAAGGTTACCCGAAATATCTGTGCTCAGACAACATCTATATCATTTGAAAGGTTACCCGAAAGATCTGTGCTCAGACAGCATCTATACCATTTGAAAGGTTACCCGAAAGATCTGTGCTCAGACAACATCTATACCATTTGAAAAGTTACCAGAAGACTAAAATCACTGCCAGATCTGTGCTCAGACAGTATCTATATCATTTGAAAGGTTACCAGAAGACTAAAATCACTGCCAGATCTGTGCTCAGACAGCATCTATATCATTTGAAAGGTTACCAGAAGACTAAAGTCACTGCCAGATCTGTGCTCAGACAGCATCTATACCATTTGAAAGGTTACCAGAAGACTAATATCGCTGCCAGATCTGTGCTCAGACAGCATCTATATCATTTGAAAGGTTACCAGAACACTAAAATCGCTGCCAGATCTGTGCTCAGACAACATCTATACCATTTGAAAGGTTACCAGAAGACTAAAATCACTGCCAGATCTGTGCTCAGACAGCATCTATACCATTTGAAAGGTTACCGGAAAGATCTGTGCTCAGACAGCATCTATACCATTTGAAAGGTTACCCGAAAGATCTGTGCTCAGACAACATCTATACCATTTGAAAGGTTACCCGAAGACTAAAATCGCTGCCAGATCTGTGCTCAGACAGCATATATACCATTTGAAAGGTTACCCGAAGACTAAAATCGCTGCCAGATCTGTGCTCAGACAGCATCTATACCATTTGAAAGGTTACCCGAAGACTAAAATCGCTGCCATGTGCTCAGACATTATCTATACCATTTGAAAGGTTACCCGAAGACTAAAATCACTGCCAGATCTGTGCTCAGACAGCATCTATATCATTTGAAAGGTTACCCGAAAGATCTGTGCTCAGACAGCATCTATACCATTTGAAAGGTTAACAGAAGACTAAAATCACTGCCAGATCTGTGCTCAGACAGCATCTATACCATTTGAAAGGTTACCAAAAGACTAAAATCACTGCCAGATCTGTAGATCTGTGCTCAGACAGCATCTATACCATTTGAAAGGTTACCAGAAGACTAAAATCACTGCCAGATCAGTGCTCAGACAGCATCTATACCATTTGAAAGGTTACCAGAAGACTAAAATCACTGCCAGATCTGTGCTCAGACAGCATCTATATCATTTGAAAGGTTACCAGAAGACTAAAATCACTGCCAGATTTGTGCTCAGACAGCATCTATACCATTTGAAAGGTTACCCGAAGACTAAAATCGCTACCAGATTTGTGCTCAGACAGCTTCTATACCATTTGAAAGGTTACCCGAAGACTAAAATCTCTGCCAGATCTGTGCTCAGACAGCATCTATACCAATTGGAAGGTTACCCAAAGACTAAAATCGCTGCCAGATCTGTGCTCAGACAGCATCTATATCATTTGAAAGGTTACCCGAAGACTAAAATCACTGCCAGATTTGTGCTCAGACAGCATCTATACCATTTGAAAGGTTACCCGAAGACTAAAATCGCTACCAGATTTGTGCTCAGACAGCATCTATACCATTTGAAAGGTTACCCGAAGACTAAAATCTCTGCCAGATCTGTGCTCAGACAGCATCTATACCATTTGAAAGGTTACCCGAAGACTAAAATCACTGCCAGATCTGTGCTCAGACAGCATCTATATCATTTGAAAGGTTACCCGAAAGATCTGTGCTCAGACAGCATCTATACCATTTGAAAGGTTACCAGAAGACTAAAATCACTGCCAGATCTGTGCTCAGACAGCATCTATATCATTTGAAAGGTTACCAGAAGACTAAAATCACTGCCAGATCTGTGCTCAGACAGCATCTATATCATTTGAAAGGTTACCAGAAGACTAAAATCACTGCCAGATCTGTGCTCAGACAGCATCTATACCATTTGAAAGGTTACCCGAAAGATCTGTGCTCAGACAGCATCTAAACCATTTGAAAGGTTACCAGAAGACTAAATTCACTGCCAGATCTGTGCTCAGACAGCATCTATATCATTTGAAAGGTTACCAGAAGACTAAAATCACTGCCAGATCTGTGCTCAGACAGCATCTATACCATTTGAAAGGTTACCAGAAGACTAAAATCACTGCCAGATCTGTGCTCAGACAGCATCTATATCATTTGAAAGGTTACCAGAAGACTAAAATCACTGCCGGATCTGTGCTCAGACAGCATCTATACCATTTGAAAGGTTACCAGAAGACTAAAATCACTGCCAGATCTGTGCTCAGACAACATCTATATCATTTGAAAGGTTACCAGAAGACTAAAATCACTGCCAGATCTGTGCTCAGACAGCATCTATACCATTTGAAAGGTTACCAGAAGACTAAAATCACTGCCAGATCTGTGCTCAGACAGCATCTATATCATTTGAAAGGTTACCAGAAGACTAAAATCGCTGCCAGATCTGTGCTCAGACAGCATCTATATCATTTGAAAGGTTACCAGAAGACTAAAATCACTGCCAGATCTGTGCTCAGACAGCATCTATAT
Source organism: Palaemon carinicauda (assembly GCF_036898095.1). Lineage (NCBI taxonomy): Eukaryota > Metazoa > Arthropoda > Malacostraca > Decapoda > Palaemonidae > Palaemon > Palaemon carinicauda. Next base: position 19,232,027 of record NC_090734.1, read on the forward strand.
CATTTGAAAGGTTACCAGAAGACTAAAATCACTGCCAGATCTGTGCTCAGACAGCATCTATACCATTTGAAAGGTTACCAGAAGACTAAAATCACTGCCAGATCTGTGCTCAGACAGCATCTATACCATTTGAAAGGTTACCAGAAGACTAAAATCACAGCCAGATCTGTGTTCAGACAGCATCTATATCATTTGAAAGGTTACCAGAAGACTAAAATCACCGCCAGATCTGTGCTCAGACAGCATCTATACCATTTGAAAGGTTACCAGAAGACTAAAATCGCTGCCAGATCTGTGCTCAGACAGCATCTATACTATTTGAAATGTTACCAGAAGACTAAAATCACTGCCAGATCTGTGCTCAGACAGCATCTATACCATTTGAAAGGTTACCCGAAAGATCTGTGCTCGGACAGCATCTATACCATTTGAAAGGTTACCAGAAGACTAAAATCACTGCCAGATCTGTGCTCAGACAGCATCTATACCATTTGAAAGGTTACCAGAAGACTAAAATCACTGCCAGATCTGTGCTAAGACAGCATTAATATCATTCGAAAGGTTACCAGAAGACTAAAATCGCTGCCAGATCTGTGCTCAGACAGCATCTATACCATTTGAAAGGTTACCAGAAGACTAAAATCGCTGCCAGATCTGTGCTCAGACAGCATCTATACCATTTGAAAGGTTACCAGAAGACTAAAATCACTGCCAGATCTGTGCTCAGACAGCATCTATACCATTTGAAAGGTTACCCGAAAGATCTGTGCTCAGACAGCATCTATACCATTTGAAAGGTTACCAGAAGACTAAAATCACTGCCAGATCTGTGCTCAGACAGCATCTATATCATTTGAAAGGTTACCAGAAGACTAAAATCACTGCCAGATCTGGGCTCAGACAGCATCTATACCATTTGAAAGGTTACCAGAAGACTAAAATCACTGCCAGATCTGTGCTCAGACAGCAGCTATATCATTTGAAAGGTTACCAGAAGACTAAAATCACTGCCAGATCTGTGCTCAGACAGCATCTATACCATTTGAAAGGTTACAAGAAGACTAAAATCGCTGCCAGATCTGTGCTCAGACAGCATCTATACCATTTGAAAGGTTACCAGAAGACTAAAATCGCTGCCAGATCTGTGCTCAGACAGCATCTATATCATTTGAAAGGTTACCAGAAGACTAAAATCGCTGCCAGATCTGTGCTCAGACAGCATCTATACCATTTGAAAGGTTACCCGAAGACTAAAATCGCTGCCAGATCTGTGCTCAGACAGCATCTATACCATTTGAAAGGTTACCCGAAGACTAAAATCACTGCCAGATCTGTGCTCAGAAAGCATCTATACCATTTGAAAGGTTACCAAAAGACTAAAATCACTGCCAGATCTGTGCTCAGACAGCATCTATACCATTTGAAAGGTTACCAGAAGACTAAAATCACTGCCAGATCTGTGCTCAGACAGCATCTATATCATTTGAAAGGTTACCAGAAGACTAAAATCACTGCCAGATCTGTGCTCAGACAGCATCTATACCATTTGAAAGGTTAACCGAAAGATCTGTGCTCTGACAGCATCTATACCATTTGAAAGGTTACCAGAAGACTAAAATCACTGCCAGATCTGTGCTCAGACAGCATCTATATCACTTGAAAGGTTACCAGAAGACTAAAATCACTGCCAGATCTGTGCTCAGACAGCATCTATACCATTTGAAAGGTTACCAGAAGACTAAAATCGCTGCCAGATCTGTGCTCAGACAGCATCTATATCATTTGAAAGGTTACCAGAAGACTAAAATTGCTGCCAGATCTGTGCTCAGACAGCATCTATACCATTTGAAAGGTTACCAGAAGACTAAAATCACTGCCAGATCTGTGCTCAGACAGCATCTATACCATTTGAAAGGTTACCCGAAAGATCTGTGCTCAGACAGCATCTATACCATTTGAAAGGTTACCCGAAAGATCTGTGCTCAGACAACATCTATACCATTTAAAAGGTTACCCGAAAGATCTGTGCTCAGACAGCATCTATACCATTTGAAAGGTTACCTGAAATATCTGTGCTCAGACAACATCTATATCATTTGAAAGGTTACCCGAAAGATCTGTGCTCAGTCAGCATCTATACCATTTGAAAGGTTACCCGAAAGATCTGTGCTCAGACAACATCTATACCATTTGAAAGGTTACCAGAAGACTAAAATCACTGCCAGATCTGTGCTCAGACAGCATCTATATCATTTGAAAGGTTACCAGAAGACTAAAATCGCTGCCAGATCTGTGCTCAGACAGCATCTATACCATTTGAAAGGTTACCAGAAGACTAAAATTACTGCCAGATCTGTGCTCAGACAGCATCTATATCATTTGAAAGGTTACCAGAAGACTAAAATCACTGCCAGATCTGTGCTCAGACAGCCATTTGAAAGGTTACCAGAAGACTAAAATCACTGCCAGATCTGTGCTCAGACAGCATCTATATCATTTGAAAGGTTACCAGAAGACTAAAATCACTGCCAGATCTGTGCTCAGACAGCATCTATACCATTTGAAAGGTTACCAGAAGACTAAAATTACTGCCAGATCTGTGCTCAGACAGCATCTATATCATTTGAAAGGTTACCAGAAGACTAAAATTGCTGCCAGATCTGTGCTCAGACAGCATCTATACCATTTAAAAGGTTACCAGAAGACTAAAATCACTGCCAGATCTGTGCTCAGACAGCATCTATACAATTTGAAAGGCTACCAGAAGACTAAAATCACTGCCAGATCTGTGCTCAGACAGCATATATACCATTTGAAAGGTTACCCGAAAGATCTCTGCTCAGACAGCATCTATACCATTTGAAAGGTTACCAGAAGACTAAAATCACTGCCATATCTGTGCTCAGACAGCATCTATATCATTTGAAAGGTTACCAGAAGACTAAAATCACTGCCAGATCTGGGCTCAGACAGCATGCTCAGACAGCATCTATATCATTTGAAAGGTTACCAGAAGACTAAAATCACTGCCAGATCTGTGCTCAGACAGCATCTATACCATTTGAAAGGTTACCAGAAGACTAAAATCGCTGCCAGATCTGTGCTCAGACAGCATCTATACCATTTGAAAGGTTACCAGAAGACTAAAATCGCTGCCAGATCTGTGCTCAGACAGCATCTATATCATTTGAAAGGTTACCAGAAGACTAAAATCGCTGCCAGATCTGTGCTCAGACAGCATCTATACCATTTGAAAGGTTACCCGAAGACTAAAATCGCTGCCAGATCTGTGCTCAGACAGCATCTATATCATTTGAAAGGTTACCAGAAGACTAAAATCACTGCCAGATCTGTGCTCAGAAAGCATCTATACCATTTGAAAGGTTACCAAAAGACTAAAATCACTGCCAGATCTGTGCTCAGACAGCATCTATACCATTTGAAAGGTTACCAGAAGACTAAAATCACTGCCAGATCTGTGCTCAGACAGCATCTATATCATTTGAAAGGTTACCAGAAGACTAAAATCACTGCCAGATCTGTGCTCAGACAGCATCTATACCATTTGAAAGGTTAACCGAAAGATCTGTGCTCTGACAGCATCTATACCATTTGAAAGGTTACCAGAAGACTAAAATCACTGCCAGATCTGTGCTCAGACAGCATCTATATCACTTGAAAGGTTACCAGAAGACTAAAATCACTGCCAGATCTGTGCTCAGACAGCATCTATACCATTTGAAAGGTTACCAGAAGACTAAAATCGCTGCCAGATCTGTGCTCAGACAGCATCTATATCATTTGAAAGGTTACCAGAAGACTAAAATTGCTGCCAGATCTGTGCTCAGACAGCATCTATACCATTTGAAAGGTTACCAGAAGACTAAAATCACTGCCAGATCTGTGATCAGACAGCATCTATACCATTTGAAAGGTTACCCGAAAGATCTGTGCTCAGACAGCATCTATACCATTTGAAAGGTTACCCGAAAGATCTGTGCTCAGACAACATCTATACCATTTGAAAGGTTACCCGAAAGATCTGTGCTCAGACAGCATCTATACCATTTGAAAGGTTACCCGAAATATCTGTGCTCAGACAACATCTATATCATTTGAAAGGTTACCCGAAAGATCTGTGCTCAGACAGCATTTATACCATTTGAAAGGTTACCCGAAAGATCTGTGCTCAGACAACATCTATACCATTTGAAAGGTTACCAGAAGACTAAAATCACTGCCAGATCTGTGCTCAGACAGCATCTATATCATTTGAAAGGTTACCAGAAGACTAAAATCGCTGCCAGATCTGTGCTCAGACAGCATCTATACCATTTGAAAGGTTACCAGAAGACTAAAATTACTGCCAGATCTGTGCTCAGACAGCATCTATATCATTTGAAAGGTTACCAGAAGACTAAAATCACTGCCAGATCTGTGCTCAGACAGCCATTTGAAAGGTTACCAGAAGACTAAAATCACTGCCAGATCTGTGCTCAGACAGCATCTATATCATTTGAAAGGTTACCAGAAGACTAACATCACTGCCAGATCTGTGCTCAGACAGCATCTATACCATTTGAAAGGTTACCAGAAGACTAAAATTACTGCCAGATCTGTGCTCAGACAGCATCTATATCATTTGAAAGGTTACCAGAAGACTAAAATCGCTGCCAGATCTGTACTCAGACAACATCTATATCATTTGAAAGGTTACCAGAAGACTAAAATCGCTGCCAGATCTGTGCTTAGACAGCATCTATACCATTTGAAAGGTTACCAGAAGACTAAAATCGCTGCCAGATCTGTGCTCAGACAGCATCTATACCATTTGAAAGGTTACTAGAAGACTAAAATCACTGCCAGATCTGTGCTCAGACAGCATCTATACCATTTGAAAGGTTACCAGAAGACTAAAATCACTGCCAGATCTGTGCTCAGACAGCATCTATACCATTTGAAAGGTTACCAGAAGACTAAAATCACTGCCAGATCTGTGCTCAGACAGCATCTATATCATTTGAAAGGTTACCCGAAAGATCTGTGCTCAGACAGCATCTATACCATTTGAAAGGTTACCAGAAGACTAAAATCACTGCCAGATCTGTGCTCAGACAGCATCTATATCATTTGAAAGGTTTCCCGAAAGATCTGTGCTCAGACAGCATCTATACCATTTGAAAGGTTACCAGAAGACTAAAATCACTGCCAGATCTGTGCTCAGACAGCATCTATACCATTTGAAAGGTTACCAGAAGACCAAAATCACTGCCAGATCTGTGCTCAGACAGCATCTATATCATTTGAAAGGTTACCAGAAGACTAAAATCGCTGCCAGATCTGTGCTCAGACAGCATCTATACCATTTGAAAGGTTACCAGAAGACTAAAATCGCTGCCAGATCTGTGCTCAGACAGCATCTATACCATTTGAAAGGTTACCAGAAGACTAAAATCGCTGCCAGATCTGTGCTCGGACAGCATCTATACCATTTGAAAGGTTACCCGAAGACTAAAATCGCTGCCAGATCTGTGCTCAGACAGCATTTATATCATTCGAAAGGTTACCAGAAGACTAAAATCGCTGCCAGATCTGTGCTCAGACAGCATCTATACCATTTGAAAGGTTACCAGAAGACTAAAATCGCTGCCAGATCTGTGCTCAGACCGCATCTATACCATTTGAAAGGTTACCCGAAAGATCTCTGCTCAGACAGCATCTATACCATTTGAAAGGTTACCAGAAGACTAAAATCACTGCCAGATCTGTGCTCAGACAGCATCTATATCATTTGAAAGGTTACCAGAAGACTAAAATCACTGCCAGATCTGGGCTCAGACAGCATCTATACCATTTGAAAGGTTACCAGAAGACTAAAATCACTGCCAGATCTGTGCTCAGACAGCATCTATATCATTTGAAAGGTTACCAGAAGACTAAAATCACTGCCAGATCTGTGCTCAGACAGCATCTATACCATTTGAAAGGTTACCAGAAGACTAAAATCGCTGCCAGATCTGTGCTCAGACAGCATCTATACCATTTGAAAGGTTACCAGAAGACTAAAATCGCTGCCAGATCTGTGCTCAGACAGCATCTATATCATTTGAAAGGTTACCAGAAGACTAAAATCGCTGCCAGATCTGTGCTCAGACAGCATCTATACCATTTGAAAGGTTACCCGAAGACTAAAATCGCTGCCAGATCTGTGCTCAGACAGCATCTATATCATTTGAAAGGTTACCAGAAGACTAAAATCACTGCCAGATCTGTGCTCAGAAAGCATCTATACCATTTGAAAGGTTACCAAAAGACTAAAATCACTGCCAGATCTGTGCTCAGACAGCATCTATACCATTTGAAAGGTTACCAGAAGACTAAAATCACTGCCAGATCTGTGCTCAGACAGCATCTATATCATTTGAAAGGTTACCAGAAGACTAAAATCACTGCCAGATCTGTGCTCAGACAGCATCTATACCATTTGAAAGGTTAACCGAAAGATCTGTGCTCTGACAGCATCTATACCATTTGAAAGGTTACCAGAAGACTAAAATCACTGCCAGATCTGTGCTCAGACAGCATCTATATCACTTGAAAGGTTACCAGAAGACTAAAATCACTGCCAGATCTGTGCTCAGACAGCATCTATACCATTTGAAAGGTTACCAGAAGACTAAAATCGCTGCCAGACCTGTGCTCAGACAGCATCTATATCATTTGAAAGGTTACCAGAAGACTAAAATTGCTGCCAGATCTGTGCTCAGACAGCATCTATACCATTTGAAAGGTTACCAGAAGACTAAAATCACTGCCAGATCTGTGCTCAGACAGCATCTATACCATTTGAAAGGTTACCCGAAAGATCTGTGCTCAGACAGCATCTATACCATTTGAAAGGTTACCCGAAAGATCTGTGCTCAGACAACATCTATACCATTTGAAAGGTTACCCGAAAGATCTGTGCTCAGACAGCATCTATACCATTTGAAAGGTTACCTGAAATATCTCTGCTCAGACAACATCTATATCATTTGAAAGGTTACCCGAAAGATCTGTGCTCAGACAGCATCTATACCATTTGAAAGGTTACCCGAAAGATCTGTGCTCAGACAACATCTATACCATTTGAAAGGTTACCAGAAGACTAAAATCACTGCCAGATCTGTGCTCAGACAGCATCTATATCATTTGAAAGGTTACCAGAAGACTAAAATCGCTGCCAGATCTGTGCTCAGACAGCATCTATACCATTTGAAAGGTTACCAGAAGACTAAAATTACTGCCAGATCTGTGCTCAGACAGCATCTATATCATTTGAAAGGTTACCAGAAGACTAAAATCACTGCCAGATCTGTGCTCAGACAGCCATTTGAAAGGTTACCAGAAGACTAAAATCACTGCCAGATCTGTGCTCAGACAGCACCTATATCATTTGAAAGGTTACCAGAAGACTAAAATCACTGCCAGATCTGTGCTCAGACAGCATCTATACCATTTGAAAGGTTACCAGAAGACTAAAATTACTGCCAGATCTGTGCTCAGACAGCATCTATATCATTTGAAAGGTTACCAGAAGACTAAAATCGCTGCCAGATCTGTGCTCAGACAGCATCTATACCATTTGAAAGGTTACCAGAAGACTAAAATCACTGCCAGATCTGTGCTCAGACAGCATCTATACCATTTGAAAGGCTACCAGAAGACTAAAATCACTGCCAGATCTGTGCTCAGACAGCATATATACCATTTGAAAGGTTACCCGAAAGATCTCTGCTCAGACAGCATCTATACCATTTGAAAGGTTACCAGAAGACTAAAATCACTGCCATATCTGTGCTCAGACAGCATCTATATCATTTGAAAGGTTACCAGAAGACTAAAATCACTGCCAGATCTGGGCTCAGACAGCATCTATACCATTTGAAAGGTTACCAGAAGACTAAAATCACTGCCAGATCTGTGCTCAGACAGCATCTATATCATTTGAAAGGTTACCAGAAGACTAAAATCACTGCCAGATCTGTGCTCAGACAGCATCTATACCATTTGAAAGGTTACCAGAAGACTAAAATCGCTGCCAGATCTGTGCTCAGACAGCATCTATACCATTTGAAAGGTTACCAGAAGACTAAAATCGCTGCCAGATCTGTGCTCAGACAGCATCTATATCATTTGAAAGGTTACCAGAAGACTAAAATCGCTGCCAGATCTGTGCTCAGACAGCATCTATACCATTTGAAAGGTTACCCGAAGACTAAAATCGCTGCCAGATCTGTGCTCAGACAGCATCTATATCATTTGAAAGGTTACCAGAAGACTAAAATCACTGCCAGATCTGTGCTCAGAAAGCATCTATACCATTTGAAAGGTTACCAAAAGACTAAAATCACTGCCAGATCTGTGCTCAGACAGCATCTATACCATTTGAAAGGTTACCAGAAGACTAAAATCACTGCCAGATCTGTGCTCAGACAGCATCTATATCATTTGAAAGGTTACCAGAAGACTAAAATCACTGCCAGATCTGTGCTCAGACAGCATCTATACCATTTGAAAGGTTAACTGAAAGATCTGTGCTCTGACAGCATCTATACCATTTGAAAGGTTACCAGAAGACTAGAATCACTGCCAGATCTGTGCTCAGACAGCATCTATATCACTTGAAAGGTTACCAGAAGACTAAAATCACTGCCAGATCTGTGCTCAGACAGCATCTATACCATTTGAAAGGTTACCAGAAGACTAAAATCGCTGCCAGATCTGTGCTCAGACAGCATCTATATCATTTGAAAGGTTACCAGAAGACTAAAATTGCTGCCAGATCTGTGCTCAGACAGCATCTATACCATTTGAAAGGTTACCAGAAGACTAAAATCACTGCCAGATCTGTGCTCAGACAGCATCTATACCATTTGAAAGGTTACCCGAAAGATCTGTGCTCAGACAGCATCTATACCATTTGAAAGGTTACCCGAAAGATCTGTGCTCAGACAACATCTATACCATTTGAAAGGTTACCCGAAAGATCTGTGCTCAGACAGCATCTATACCATTTGAAAGGTTACCCGAAATATCTGTGCTCAGACAACATCTATATCATTTGAAAGGTTACCCGAAAGATCTGTGCTCAGACAGCATCTATACCATTTGAAAGGTTACCCGAAAGATCTGTGCTCAGACAACATCTATACCATTTGAAAGGTTACCAGAAGACTAAAATCACTGCCAGATCTGTGCTCAGACAGCATCTATATCATTTGAAAGGTTACCAGAAGACTAAAATCGCTGCCAGATCTGTGCTCAGACAGCATCTATACCATTTGAAAGGTTACCAGAAGACTAAAATTACTGCCAGATCTGTGCTCAGACAGCATCTATATCATTTGAAAGGTTACCAGAAGACTAAAATCACTGCCAGATCTGTGCTCAGACAGCCATTTGAAAGGTTACCAGAAGACTAAAATCACTGCCAGATCTGTGCTCAGACAGCATCTATATCATTTGAAAGGTTACCAGAAGACTAAAATCACTGCCAGATCTGTGCTCAGACAGCATCTATACCATTTGAAAGGCTACCAGAAGACTAAAATCACTGCCAGATCTGTGCTCAGACAGCATATATACCATTTGAAAGGTTACCCGAAAGATCTCTGCTCAGACAGCATCTATACCATTTGAAAGGTTACCAAAAGACTAAAATCACTGCCATATCTGTGCTCAGACAGCATCTATATCATTTGAAAGGTTACCAGAAGACTAAAATCACTGCCAGATCTGGGCTCAGACAGCATGCTCAGACAGCATCTATATCATTTGAAAGGTTACCAGAAGACTAAAATCACTGCCAGATCTGTGCTCAGACAGCATCTATACCATTTGAAAGGTTACCAGAAGACTAAAATCGCTGCCAGATCTGTGCTCAGACAGCATCTATACCATTTGAAAGGTTACCAGAAGACTAAAATCGCTGCCAGATCTGTGCTCAGACAGCATCTATATCATTTGAAAGGTTACCAGAAGACTAAAATCGCTGCCAGATCTGTGCTCAGACAGCATCTATACCATTTGAAAGGTTACCCGAAGACTAAAATTGCTGCCAGATCTGTGCTCAGACAGCATCTATATCATTTGAAAGGTTACCAGAAGACTAAAATCACTGCCAGATCTGTGCTCAGAAAGCATCTATACCATTTGAAAGGTTACCAAAAGACTAAAATCACTGCCAGATCTGTGCTCAGACAGCATCTATACCATTTGAAAGGTTACCAGAAGACTAAAATCACTGCCAGATCTGTGCTCAGACAGCATCTATATCATTTGAAAGGTTACCAGAAGACTAAAATCACTGCCAGATCTGTGCTCAGACAGCATCTATACCATTTGAAAGGTTAACCGAAAGATCTGTACTCTGACAGCATCTATACCATTTGAAAGGTTACCAGAAGACTAAAATCACTGCCAGATCTGTGCTCAGACAGCATCTATATCACTTGAAAGGTTACCAGAAGACTAAAATCACTGCCAGATCTGTGCTCAGACAGCATCTATACCATTTGAAAGGTTACCAGAAGACTAAAATCGCTGCCAGATCTGTGCTCAGACAGCATCTATATCATTTGAAAGGTTACCAGAAGACTAAAATTGCTGCCAGATCTGTGCTCAGACAGCATCTATACCATTTGAAAGGTTACCAGAAGACTAAAATCACTGCCAGATCTGTGCTCAGACAGCATCTATACCATTTGAAAGGTTACCCGAAAGATCTGTGCTCAGACAGCATCTATACCATTTGAAAGGTTACCCGAAAGATCTGTGCTCAGACAACATCTATACCATTTGAAAGGTTACCCGAAAGATCTGTGCTCAGACAGCATCTATACCATTTGAAAGGTTACCCGAAATATCTGTGCTCAGACAACATCTATATCATTTGAAAGGTTACCCGAAAGATCTGTGCTCAGACAGCATCTATACCATTTGAAATGTTACCCGAAAGATCTGTGCTCAGACAACATCTATACCATTTGAAAGGTTACCAGAAGACTAAAATCACTGCCAGATCTGTGCTCAGACAGCATCTATATCATTTGAAAGGTTACCAGAAGACTAAAATCGCTGCCAGATCTGTGCTCAGACAGCATCTATACCATTTGAAAGGTTACCAGAAGACTAAAATTACTGCCAGATCTGTGCTCAGACAGCATCTATATCATTTGAAAGGTTACCAGAAGACTAAAATCACTGCCAGATCTGTGCTCAGACAGCCATTTGAAAGGTTACCAGAAGACTAAAATCACTGCCAGATCTGTGCTCAGACAGCATCTATATCATTTGAAAGGTTACCAGAAGACTAAAATCACTGCCAGATCTGTGCTCAGACAGCATCTATACCATTTGAAAGGTTACCAGAAGACTAAAATTACTGCCAGATCTGTGCTCAGACAGCATCTATATCATTTGAAAGGTTACCAGAAGACTAAAATCGCTGCCAGATCTGTGCTCAGACAACATCTATATCATTTGAAAGGTTACCAGAAGACTAAAATCGCTGCCAGATCTGTGCTTAGACAGCATCTATACCATTTGAAAGGTTACCAGAAGACTAAAATCGCTGCCAGATCTGTGCTCAGACAGCATCTATACCATTTGAAAGGTTACTAGAAGACTAAAATCACTGCCAGATCTGTGCTCAGACAGCATCTATACCATTTGAAAGGTTACCAGAAGACTAAAATCACTGCCAGATCTGTGCTCAGACAGCATCTATACCATTTGAAAGGTTACCAGAAGACTAAAATCACTGCCAGATCTGTGCTCAGACAGCATCTATATCATTTGAAAGGTTACCCGAAAGATCTGTGCTCAGACAGCATCTATACCATTTGAAAGGTTACCAGAAGACTAAAATCACTGCCAGATCTGTGCTCAGACAGCATCTATATCATTTGAAAGGTTTCCCGAAAGATCTGTGCTCAGACAGCATCTATACCATTTGAAAGGTTACCAGAAGACTAAAATCACTGCCAGATCTGTGCTCAGACAGCATCTATACCTTTTGAAATGTTACCAGAAGACCAAAATCACTGCCAGATCTGTGCTCAGACAGCATCTATATCATTTGAAAGGTTACCAGAAGACTAAAATCGCTGCCAGATCTGTGCTCAGACAGCATCTATACCATTTGAAAGGTTACCAGAAGACTAAAATCGCTGCCAGATCTTTGCTCAGACAGCATCTATACCATTTGAAAGGTTACCAGAAGACTAAAATCGCTGAAAGATCTGTGCTCAGACAGCATCTATACCATTTGAAAGGTTACCAGAAGACTAAAATCGCTGCCAGATCTGTGCTCAGACAGCATTTATATCATTCGAAGGTTACCAGAAGACTAAAATCGCTGCCAGATCTGTGCTCAGGACAGCATCTATACCATTTGAAAGGTTACCAGAAGACTAAAATCGCTGCCTAGATCTGTGCTCAGACAGCATCTATACCATTTGAAAGGTTACCCGAAAGATCTCTGCTCAGACAGCATCTATACCATTTGAAAGGTTACCAGAAGACTAAAATCACTGCCAGATCTGTGCTCAGACAGCATCTATATCATTTGAAAGGTTACTCAGAAGACTAAAAATCACTGCCAGATCTGGGCTCAGACAGCATCTATACCATTTGAAAGGTTACCAGAAGACTAAATCACTGCCAGATCTGTGCTCAGACAGCATCTATATCATTTGAAAGGTTACCAGAAGACTAAAATCACTGCCAGATCTGTGCTCAGACAGCATCTATACCATTTGAAAGGTTACCAGAAGACTAAAATCGCTGCCAGATCTGTGTTCAGACAGCATCTATACCATTTGAAAGGTTACCAGAAGACTAAATCGCTGCCAGATCTGTGCTCAGACAGCATCTATATCATTTGAAAGGTTACCAGAAGACCTAAAATCGCTGCCAGATCTGTGCTCAGACAGCATCTATACCATTTGAAAGGTTACCCGAAGACTAAAATCGCTGCCAGATCTGTGCTCAGACAGCATCTATATCATTTGAAAGGTTACCAGAAGACTAAAATCACTGCCAGATCTGTGCTCAGAAAGCATCTATACCATTTGAAAGGTTACCAAAAGACTAAAATCACTGCCAGATCTGTGCTCAGACAGCATCTATACCATTTGAAAGGTTACCAGAAGACTAAAATCACTGCCAGATCTGTGCTCAGACAGCATCTATATCATTGAAAGGTTACCAGAAGACTAAAATCACTGCCAGATCTGTGCTCAGACAGCATCTATACCATTTGAAAGGTTAACCGAAAGATCTGTGCTCTGACAGCATCTATACCATTTGAAAGGTTACCAGAAGACTAAAATCACTGCCAGATCTGTGCTCAGACAGCATCTATATCACTTGAAAGGTTACAGAAGACTAAAATCACTGCCAGATCTGTGCTCAGACAGCATCTATACCATTTGAAAGGTTACCAGAAGACTAAAATCGCTGCCAGATCTGTGCTCAGACAGCATCTATATCATTTGAAAGGTTACCAGAAGACTAAAATTGCTGCCAGATCTGTGCTCAGACAGCATCTATACCATTTGAAAGGTTACCAGAAGACTAAAATCACTGCCAGATCTGTGCTCAGACAGCATCTATACCATTTGAAAGGTTACCCGAAAGATCTGTGCTCAGACAGCATCTATACCATTTGAAAGGTTACCCGAAAGATCTGTGCTCAGACAACATCTATACCATTGAAAGGTTACCCGAAAGATCTGTGCTCAGACAGCATCTATACCATTTGAAAGGT
>NC_090734.1:19258839-19286801 GCF_036898095.1 Palaemon carinicauda
TCTCTATTATGGTGAAAATGTGAAAATGAAAAACATCTGTAATGCAAAATTAAGAAATAGGCATTTCAAGAGATAAATAGATATATAGATAGATAGATATTTAGATATTGTTGTACAAACTAATTTAACGAAATAATTGATACTTCTCTATGCCATTATGCTGAAAATGAGAAAATGAAGAACAATTGTAATGAAAAATTAAGCTATAGGGATATCAAAAGATAGATAGATAGATAGATAGACAGATAGATAGATAGAAAGAAAGATATATATTTTTGTACAAACTAACTTAACGAATAATTATCACTTCTATCATGCTGAAATGGGATAATGTAAAACATCTGTAATGTAAAATTAAGAAACAGTGATATCAAAACATATATAGATAGATAGATAGACAAATAGATAGAAAGACAGATATTTTGTATGAACTAACTTATGGAGTAATTGTCACTTCTCTATTATGCTTAAAATGGGAAAATAAGAAACATCTGTAATGGAAATAGGGATATGAAAAGATAGATACATAGATAAATAGATAGATGGATAGACAGACAGACAGACACACAGACAAATATCATCCAGTAAAGCTTGCCAAATGTAATATCGATGTGTAGAGAATATTTTTATTTCTGATTATGTTTGAAGTAATACACGTAAATTCATTAATGGGTTCCGTCCAGACCAGGTTTATCAATGTGTTTTAATAATGACGCCTTTTAAATATTCACGGGCTCTTTCCGAGAGGTACATCGGAGCGTCCGCCATTGTGAATATTGGTTAATCTGTTTTTATAACCATTTTAAATAATGAATAGTTATTTGATAGAATAAGATAGCATGTTTAATATGATATACATGATATATTAGTCGCATTGTATATTGATGAATATTTTATATCTAGTGTACGGGACCCGTCAAAAATGATGGCTAATATAATTAGATAGATATACAAACACACGCACACACACATTCAACCCTTCCCATCCCCTTCCTCCTTTCCTAACTACAGTATGGCAGTTTGGGCAATTTGTGGGAGATTGTGGTGTCCGAGTATACTTCTCGGGGTGTCCCATCTCACCGGAGAGCCTGACCGGAAAGAAATATATATCCTATTTATATTTATATATTTAAATATGTATATAATTACAATAACACACAGATATATATATATATATATATATATATATATATATATATATATATATATATATATATATATATATATATATATATATAGATAACCACACACAGATATATATATATATATATATATATATATATATATGTGTATATATATACTGTATATATATATATATATATATACATATATATATATATATATATATATATACATATATATATATATATACATATATATATATATATATATATATATATATATATATATATATAAGCAAACATTTGCTCTTTATCATTTTATTATTTTACTTTATTATTTTACTGATTATATCTAAAATTGAGTACAATGTAAATGTTATATTTTCCAATCTTGGTTCAGTAATATACCAATAGGGCATAAAAATAAGTACAATTATTATTTATGGGGTTTCCTATTTTTCCCCCGAAAGAGGACTCGTATAGGATTTCCATGAAGGATTTCATTCATTATGAGTCTTTTATTTTACATTATAATTGTCTCATATTTCCTTGAATATCGGATATTTGGCCAATGTCAATTATTATTATTATCATTACTTGCTGAGCTACA
The DNA here is from genome assembly GCF_036898095.1 of Palaemon carinicauda. Lineage (NCBI taxonomy): Eukaryota > Metazoa > Arthropoda > Malacostraca > Decapoda > Palaemonidae > Palaemon > Palaemon carinicauda. Next base: position 19,260,571 of record NC_090734.1, read on the forward strand.
ACCCTAGTTGGAAAAGCAGGATGCTATAAGCCCAAGGGCTCCAACAGGGAAAATAGCACAGTGAGGAAAGAAAAAAAAACAAGATAATAAAATATTTCAAGAACAGTAACATTAAAATAAGTATCTCCTATATAAACAATAAAAACTTTAACAAAACCAGAGGAAGAGAAATAAGATCGAAGAGTGTGATCGAATGTACCCTCAAGCAAGAGAACTCTAATTGTTTCATATTTCTTTGCATATTTAAACAAATGTGAATTGAAAACAATCGTCCTTAAATTATATGAAATATGAGAAACTGGGACGTTTTTAAGAAATCTTCTCATAAACAGAAACACTAATGTCACCACATACATATTTATTGCAAACGTTTGGACATTTCAAATGTCATCATCAATGCTACCTAAAGTAAAGATGAAAAAAAAAACACAATACAATTTCAAATTGAAAATTACATAAAAATTTAAAAAATTTAATAAATTTCTATTTTTCAATAATTCTTTACTTATTTTATGTAATTTTTAATATAAAATAGTATTGTTTCTTTTATCTTTACTTTTGGTAGCACTGATGAGGACATTTGAAATGTAGAAACGATTTCTATAAATATGTATGTGGCGACATTAGTATTTCTGTTTCTCCTGAGAATATATGAAATATGTTTAGTAAAATGAACGGATAAGAGATCTGAGCAAAGATCTGGCAGTAATTTTAGTCTTCTGGTAACCTTTCAAATGGTATAGATGCTGTCTGAGCACAGATCTGGCAGTGATTTTAGTCTTCTGGTAACCTTTCAAATGATATAGATGCTGTCTGAGCACAGATCTGGCAGTGATTTTAGTCTTCTGGTAACCTTTCAAATGGTATAGATGCTGTCTGAGCACAGATCTGGCAGCGATTTTAGTCTTCGGGTAACCTTTCAAATGGTATAGATGCTGTCTGAGCACAGATCTGGCAGTGATTTTAGTCTTCTGGTAACCTTTCAAATGGTATAGATGCTGTCTGAGCACAGATCTTTCGGGTAACCTTTCAAATGGTATAGATGCTGTCTGAGCACAGATCTGGCAGTGATTTTAGTCTTCTGGTAACCTTTCAAATGGTATAGATGCTGTCTGAGCACAGATCTTTCGGGTAACCTTTCAAATGGTATAGATGCTGTCTGAGCACAGATCTGGCAGTGATTTTAGTCTTCTGGTAACCTTTCAAATGGTATAGATGCTGCCTGAGCACAGATCTTTCGGGTAACCTTTCAAATGGTATAGATGCTGTCTGAGCACAGATCTGGCAGTGATTTTAGTCTTCTGGTAACCTTTCAAATGATATAGATGCTGTCTGAGCACAGATCTGGCAGTGATTTTAGTCTTCGGGTAACCTTTCAAATGGTATAGATGCTGTCTGAGCACAGATCTTTCGGGTAACCTTTCAAATGGTATAGATGCTGTCTGAGCACAGATCTGGCAGTGATTTTAGTCTTCTGGTAACCTTTCAAATGGTATAGATGCTGTCTGAGCACAGATCTTTCGGGTAACCTTTCAAATGGTATAGATGCTGTCTGAGCACAGATCTGGCAGTGATTTTAGTCTTCTGGTAACCTTTCAAATAATATAGATGCTGTCTGAGCACAAATCTGGCAGCGATTTTAGTCTTCGGGTAACCTTTCAAATGGTATAGATGCTGTCTGAGCACAGATCTTTCGGGTAACCTTTCAAATGGTATAGATGCTGTCTGAGCACAGATCTGGCAGTGATTTTAGTCTTCTGGTAACCTTTCAAATGATATAGATGCTGTCTGAGCACAGATCTGGCAGTGATTTTAGTCTTCTGGTAACCTTTCAAATGGTATAGATGCTGTCTGAGCACAGATCTGGCAGTGATTTTAGTCTTCTGGTAACCTTTCAAATGGTATAGATGCTGTCTGAGCACAAATCTGGCAGCGATTTTAGTCTTCAGGTAACGTTTCAAATGGTATAGATGCTGTCTGAGCACAGATCTGGCAGTGATTTTAGTCTTCTGGTAACCTTTCAAATGGTATAGATGCTGTCTGAGCACAGATCTTTCGGGTAACCTTTCAAATGGTATAGATGCTGTCTGAGCACAGATCTGGCAGTGATTTTAGTCTTCTGGTAACCTTTCAAATGGTATAGATGCTGTCTGAGCACAGATCTTTCGGGTAACCTTTCAAATGGTATAGATGCTGTCTGAGCACAGATCTGGCAGTGATTTTAGTCTCCTGGTAACCTTTCAAATGATATAGATGCTGTCTGAGCACAGATCTGGCAGTGATTTTAGTCTTCTGGTAACCTTTCAAATGGTATAGATGCTGTCTGAGCACAGATCTGGCAGTGATTTTAGTCTTCTGGTAACCTTTCAAATGGTATAGATGCTGTCTGAGCACAAATCTGGCAGCGATTTTAGTCTTCGGGTAACCTTTCAAATGGTATAGATGCTGTCTGAGCACAGATCTGGCAGTGATTTTAGTCTTCTGGTAACCTTTCAAATGGTATAGATGCTGTCTGCGCACAGATCTTTCGGGTAACCTTTCAAATGGTATAGATGCTGTCTGAGCACAGATCTGGCAGTGATTTTAGTCTTCTGGTAACCTTTCAAATGATATAGATGCTGTCTGAACACAGATCTGGCAGTGATTTTAGTCTTCTGGTAACCTTTCAAATGGCATAGATGCTGTCTGAGCACAGATCTGGCAGTGATTTTAGTCTTCTGGTAACCTTTCAAATGGTATAGATGCTGTCTGAGCACAGATCTGGCAGTGATTTTAGTCTTCTGGTAACCTTTCAAATGGTGTAGATGCTGTCTGAGCACAGATCTGGCAGTGATTTTAGTCTTCTGGTAACCTTTCAAATGGTGTAGATGCTGTCTGAGCACATATCTGGCAGTGATTTTAGTCTTCTGGTAACCTTTCAAATGGTGTAGATGCTGTCTGAGCACAGATCTGGCAGTGATTTTAGTCTTCTGGTAACCTTTCAAATGATATAGATGCTGTCTGAGCACAGATCTGGCAGTGATTTTAGTCTTCTGGTAACCTTTCAAATGGTATAGATGCTGTCTGAGCACAGATCTTTCGGGTAACCTTTCAAATGGTATAGATGCTGTGTGAGCACAGATCTGGCAGTGATTTTAGTCTTCTGGTAACCTTTCAAATGATATAGATGCTGTGTGAGCACAGATCTGGCAGTGATTTTAGTCTTCTGGTAACCTTTCAAATGGTATAGATGCTGTCTGAGCACAGATCTGGCAGTGATTTTAGTCTTCTGGTAACCTTTCAAATGGTATAGATGCTGTCTGAGCACAGATCTGGCAGTGATTTTAGTCTTCTGGTAACCTTTCAAGTGATATAGATGCTGTCTGAGCACAGATCTTTCAGTGATTTTAGTCTTCTGGTAACCTTTCAAATGGTATAGATGCTGTCTGAGCACAGATCTTTCGATTAACCTTTCAAATGGTATAGATGCTGTCTGAGCACAGATCTGGCAGTGATTTTAGTCTTCTGGTAACCTTTCAAATGATACAGATGCTGTCTGAGCACAGATCTGGCAGTGATTTTAGTCTTCTGGTAACCTTTCAAATGATATAGATGCTGTCTGAGCACAGATCTGGCAGTGATTTTAGTCTTCTGGTAACCTTTCAAATGGTATAGATGCTGTCTGAGCACAGATCTTTCGATTAACCTTTCAAATGGTATAGATGCTGTCTGAGCACAGATCTGGCAGTGATTTTAGTCTTCTGGTAACCTTCCAAATGATATAGATGCTGTCTGAGCACAGATCTGGCAGTGATTTTAGTCTTCTGGTAACCTTTCAAATGGTATAGATGCTGTCTAAGCACAGATCTGGCAGTGATTTTAGTCTTCTGGTAACCTTTCAAATGGTATAGATGCTTTCTGAGCAGAGATCTGGCAGTGATTTTAGTCTTCTGGTAACCTTTCAAATGATATAGATGCTGTCTGAGCACAGATCTGGCAGCGATTTTAGTCTTTGGGTAACCTTTCAAAGGGTATAGATGCTGTCTGAGCACAGATCTGGCTGCGATTTTAGTCTTCTGGTAACCTTTCAAATGATATAGATGCTGTCTGAGCACAGATCTGGCAGCGATTTTAGTCTTCTGGTAACCTTTCAAATGGTATAGATGCTGTCTGAGCACAGATCTGGCAGCGATTTTAGTCTTCTGGTAACCTTTCAAATGGTATAGATGCTGTCTGAGCACAGATCTGGCAGTGATTTTAGTCTACTGGTAACCTTTCAAATGATATAGATGCTGTCTGAGCACAGATCTGGCAGTGATTTTAGTCTTCTGGTAACCTTTCAAATGGTATAGATGCTGTCTGAGCCCAGATCTGGCAGTGATTTTAGTCTTCTAGTAACCTTTCAAATGATATAGATGCTGTCTGAGCACAGATCTGGCAGTGATTTTAGTCTTCTGGTAACCTTTCAAATGGTATAGATGCTGTCTGAGCACAGATCTTTTGGGTAACCTTTCAAATGGTATAGATGCTGTCTGAGCACAAATCTGGCAGCGATTTTAGTCTTCAGGTAACGTTTCAAATGGTATAGATGCTGTCTGAGCACAGATCTGGCAGTGATTTTAGTCTTCTGGTAACCTTTCAAATGGTATAGATGCTGTCTGAGCACAGATCTTTCGGGTAACCTTTCAAATGGTATAGATGCTGTCTGAGCACAGATCTGGCAGTGATTTTAGTCTTCTGGTAACCTTTCAAATGGTATAGATGCTGTCTGAGCACAGATCTTTCGGGTAACCTTTCAAATGGTATAGATGCTGTCTGAGCACAGATCTGGCAGTGATTTTAGTCTCCTGGTAACCTTTCAAATGATATAGATGCTGTCTGAGCACAGATCTGGCAGTGATTTTAGTCTTCTGGTAACCTTTCAAATGGTATAGATGCTGTCTGAGCACAGATCTGGCAGTGATTTTAGTCTTCTGGTAACCTTTCAAATGGTATAGATGCTGTCTGAGCACAGATCTGGCAGCGATTTTAGTCTTCTGGTAACCTTTCAAATGATATAGATGCTGTCTGAGCACAGATCTGGCAGTGATTTTAGTCTTCTGGTAACCTTTCAAATGGTATAGATGCTGTCTGAGCAAAGATCTGGCAGTGATTTTAGTCTTCTGGTAACCTTTCAAATGGTATAGATGCTGTCCGAGCACAGATCTTTCGGGTAACCTTTCAAATGGTATAGATGCTGTCTGAGCACAGATCTGGCAGTGATTTTAGTCTTCTGGTAACCTTTCAAATAGTATAGATGCTGTCTGAGCACAGATCTGGTAGCAATTTTAGTCTTCTGGTAACCTTTCAAATGATATAGATGCTGTCTGAGCACAGATCTGGCAGTGATTTTAGTCTTCTGGTAACCTTTCAAATGGTATAGATGCTGTCTGAGCACAGATCTTTCGGGTAACCTTTCAAATGGTATAGATGCTGTCTTAGGACAGATCTGGCAGTGATTTTAGTGTTCTGGTAACCTTTCAAATGGTATAGATGCTGTCTGAGCACAGATCTGGCAGTGATTTTAGTCTTCTGGTAACCTTTCAAATGGTATATATGCTGTCTGAGCACAGATCTGGCAGCGATTTTAGTCTTCTGGTAACCTTTCAAATGGTATAGATGCTGTCTGAGCACAGATCTGGCAGCGATTTTAGTCTTCTGGTAACCTTTCAAATGGTATAGATGCAGTCTGAGCACAGATCTGGCAGCGATTTTAGTCTTCTGGTAACCTTTCAAATGATATAGATGCTGTCTGAGCACAGATCTGGCAGCGATTTTAGTCTTCTGGTAACCTTTCAAATGGTATAGATGCTGTCTGAGCACAGATCTGGCAGTGATTTTAGTCTTCTGGTAACCTTTCAAATGGTATAGATGCTGTCTGAGCACAGATCTGGCAGCGATTTTAGTCTTCTGGTAACCTTTCAAATGGTATAGATGCTGTCTGAGCACAGATCTGGCAGCGATATTAGTCTTCTGGTAACCTTTCAAATGGTATAGATGCTGTCTGAGCACAGATCTGGCAGCGATTTTAGTCTTCTGGTAACCTTTCAAATGGTATAGATGCTGTCTGAGCACAGATCTGGCAGCGATTTTAGTCTTCTGGTAACCTTTCAAATGGTATAGATGCTGTCTGAGCACAGATCTGGCAGCGATTTTAGTCTTCTGGTAACCTTTCAAATGGTATAGATGCTGTCTGAGCACAGATCTGGCAGCGATTTTAGTCTTCTGGTAACCTTTCAAATGATATAGATGCTGTCTGAGCACAGATCTGGCAGTGATTTTGGTCTTCTGGTAACCTTTCAAATGGTATAGATGCTGTCTGAGCACAGATCTGGCAGTGATTTTAGTCTTCTGGTAACCTTTCAAATGGTATAGATGCTGTCTGAGCACAGATCTTTCGGGAAACCTTTCAAATGATATAGATGCTGTCTGAGCACAGATCTGGCAGTGATTTTAGTCTTCTGGTAACCTTTCAAATGGTATAGATGCTGTCTGAGCACAGATCTTTCGGGTAATCTTTCAAATGATATAGATGCTGTCTGAGCACAGATCTGGCAGTGATTTTAGTCTTCTGGTAACCTTTCAAATGGTATAGATGCTGTCTGAGCACAGATCTGGCAGTGATTTTAGTCTTCTAGTAACCTTTCAAATGGTATAGATGCTGTCTGAGCACAGATCTGGCAGCGATTTTAGTCTTCTGGTAACCTTTCAAATGGTATAGATGCTGTCTAAGCACAGATCTGGCAGCGATTTTAGTCTTCTGGTAACCTTTCAAATGATATAGATGCTGTCTAAGCACAGATCTGGCAGCGATTTTAGTCTTCTGGTAACCTTTCAAATGATATAGATGCTGTCTGAGCACAGATCTGGCAGCGATTTTAGTCTTCTGGTAACCTTTCAAATGATATAGATGCTGTCTGAGCACAGATCTGGCAGTAATTTTAGTCTTCTGGTAACCTTTCAAATGGTATAGATGCTGTCTGAGCACAGATCTGGCAGTGATTTTAGTCTTCTGGTAACCTTTCAAATGATATAGATGCTGTCTGAGCACAGATCTGGCAGTGATTTTAGTCTTCTGGTAACCTTTCAAATGGCTGTCTGAGCACAGATCTGGCAGTGATTTTAGTCTTCTGGTAACCTTTCAAATGATATAGATGCTGTCTGAGCACAGATCTGGCAGTAATTTTAGTCTTCTGGTAACCTTTCAAATGGTATAGATGCTGTCTGAGCACAGATCTGGCAGCGATTTTAGTCTTCTGGTAACCTTTCAAATGATATAGATGCTGTCTGAGCACAGATCTGGCAGTGATTTTAGTCTTCTGGTAACCTTTCAAATGGTATAGATGTTGTCTGAGCACAGATCTTTCGGGTAACCTTTCAAATGGTATAGATGCTGTCTGAGCACAGATCTTTCGGGTAACCTTTCAAATGATATAGATGTTGTCTGAGCACAGATATTTCGGGTAACCTTTCAAATGGTATAGATGCTGTCTGAGCACAGATCTTTCGGGTAACCTTTCAAATGGTATAGATGTTGTCTGAGCACAGATCTTTCGGGTAACCTTTCAAATGGTATAGATGCTGTCTGAGCACAGATCTTTCGGGTAACCTTTCAAATGGTAAAGATGCTGTCTGAGCACAGATCTGGCAGTGATTTTAGTCTTCTGGTAACCTTTCAAATGGTATAGATGCTGTCTGAGCACAGATCTGGCAGCAATTTTAGTCTTCTGGTAACCTTTCAAATGATATAGATGCTGTCTGAGCACAGATCTGGCAGCGATTTTAGTCTTCTGGTAACCTTTCAAATGGTATAGATGCTGTCTGAGCACAGATATGGCAGTGATTTTAGTCTTCTGGTAACCTTTCAAGTGATATAGATGCTGTCTGAGCACAGATCTGGCAGTGATTTTAGTCTTCTGGTAACCTTTCAAATGGTATAGATGCTGTCAGAGCACAGATCTTTAAGTTAACCTTTCAAATGGTATAGATGCTGTCTGAGCACAGATCTGGCAGTGATTTAAGTCTTCTGGTAACCTTTCAAATGATATAGATGCTGTCTGAGCACAGATCTGGCAGTGATTTTAGTCTTCTGGTAACCTTTCAAATGGTATAGATGCTGTCTGAGCACAGATCTGGCAGTGATTTTAGTCTTTTGGTAACCTTTCAAATGGTATAGATGCTTTCTGAGCACAGATCTGGCAGTGATTTTAGTCTTCTGGTAACCTTTCAAATGATATAGATGCTGTCTGAGCACAGATCTGGCAGCGATTTTAGTCTTCGGGTAACCTTTCAAATGGTATAGATGCTGTCTGAGCACAGATCTGGCAGCGATTTTAGTCTTCTGGTAACCTTTCAAATGATATAGATGCTGTCTGAGCACAGATCTGGCAGCGATTTTAGTCTTCTGGTAACCTTTCAAATGGTATAGATGCTGTCTGAGCACAGATCTGGCAGCGATTTTAGTCTTCTGGTAACCTTTCAAATGGTATAGATGCTGTCTGAGCACAGATCTGGCAGTGATTTTAGTCTTCTGGTAACCTTTCAAATGATATAGATGCTGTCTGAGCACAGATCTGGCAGTGATTTTAGTCTTCTGGTAACCTTTCAAATGGTATAGATGCTGTCTTAGCCCAGATCTGGCAGTGATTTTAGTCTTCTGGTAACCTTTCAAATGATATAGATGCTGTCTGAGCACAGATATGGCAGTGATTTTAGTCTTCTGGTAACCTTTCAAATGGTATAGATGCTGTCTGAGCAGAGATCTTTCGGGTAACCTTTCAAATGGTATATATGCTGTCTGAGCACAGATCTGGCAGTGATTTTAGTCTTCTGGTAGCCTTTCAAATGGTATAGATGCTGTCTGAGCACAGATCTGGCAGTGATTTTAGTCTTCTGGTAACCTTTCAAATGGTATAGATGCTGTCTGAGCACAGATCTGGCAGCGATTTTAGTCTTCTGGTAACCTTTCAAATGATATAGATGCTGTCTGAGCACAGATCTGGCAGTAATTTTAGTCTTCTGGTAACCTTTCAAATGGTATAGATGCTGTCTGAGCACAGATCTGGCAGTGATTTTAGTCTTCTGGTAACCTTTCAAATGATATAGATGCTGTCTGAGCACAGATCTGGCAGTGATTTTAGTCTTCTGGTAACCTTTCAAATGGCTGTCTGAGCACAGATCTGGCAGTGATTTTAGTCTTCTGGTAACCTTTCAAATGATATAGATGCTGTCTGAGCACAGATCTGGCAGTAATTTTAGTCTTCTGGTAACCTTTCAAATGGTATAGATGCTGTCTGAGCACAGATCTGGCAGCGATTTTAGTCTTCTGGTAACCTTTCAAATGATATAGATGCTGTCTGAGCACAGATCTGGCAGTGATTTTAGTCTTCTGGTAACCTTTCAAATGGTATAGATGTTGTCTGAGCACAGATCTTTCGGGTAACCTTTCAAATGGTATAGATGCTGTCTGAGCACAGATCTTTCGGGTAACCTTTCAAATGATATAGATGTTGTCTGAGCACAGATATTTCAGGTAACCTTTCAAATGGTATAGATGCTGTCTGAGCACAGATCTTTCGGGTAACCTTTCAAATGGTATAGATGTTGTCTGAGCACAGATCTTTCGGGTAACCTTTCAAATGGTATAGATGCTGTCTGAGCACAGATCTTTCGGGTAACCTTTCAAATGGTATAGATGCTGTCTGAGCACAGATCTGGCAGTGATTTTAGTCTTCTGGTAACCTTTCAAATGGTATAGATGCTGTCTGAGCACAGATCTGGCAGCAATTTTAGTCTTCTGGTAACCTTTCAAATGATATAGATGCTGTCTGAGCACAGATCTGGCAGCGATTTTAGTCTTCTGGTAACCTTTCAAATGGTATAGATGCTGTCTGAGCACAGATCTGGCAGTGATTTTAGTCTTCTGGTAACCTTTCAAGTGATATAGATGCTGTCTGAGCACAGATCTGGCAGTGATTTTAGTCTTCTGGTAACCTTTCAAATGGTATAGATGCTGTCAGAGCACAGATCTTTCGGTTAACCTTTCAAATGGTATAGATGCTGTCTGAGCACAGATCTGGCAGTGATTTTAGTCTTCTGGTAACCTTTCAAATGATATAGATGCTGTCTGAGCACAGATCTGGCAGTGATTTTAGTCTTCTGGTAACCTTTCAAATGGTATAGATGCTGTCTGAGCACAGATCTGGCAGTGATTTTAGTCTTTTGGTAACCTTTCAAATGGTATAGATGCTTTCTGAGCACAGATCTGGCAGTGATTTTAGTCTTCTGGTAACCTTTCAAATGATATAGATGCTGTCTGAGCACAGATCTGGCAGCGATTTTAGTCTTCGGGTAACCTTTCAAATGGTATAGATGCTGTCTGAGCACAGATCTGGCAGCGATTTTAGTCTTCTGGTAACCTTTCAAATGATATAGATGCTGTCTGAGCACAGATCTGGCAGCGATTTTAGTCTTCTGGTAACCTTTCAAATGGTATAGATGCTGTCTGAACACAGATCTGGCAGCGATTTTAGTCTTCTGGTAACCTTTCAAATGGTATAGATGCTGTCTGAGCACAGATCTGGCAGTGATTTTAGTCTTCTGGTAACCTTTCAAATGATATAGATGCTGTCTGAGCACAGATCTGGCAGTGATTTTAGTCTTCTGGTAACCTTTCAAATGGTATAGATGCTGTCTGAGCCCAGATCTGGCAGTGATTTTAGTCTTCTGGTAACCTTTCAAATGATATAGATGCTGTCTGAGCACAGATCTGGCAGTGATTTTAGTCTTCTGGTAACCTTTCAAATGGTATAGATGCTGTCTGAGCAGAGATCTTTCGGGTAACCTTTCAAATGGTATAGATGCTGTCTGAGCACAGATCTGGCAGCGATTTTAGTCTTCTGGTAACCTTTCAAATGGTATAGATGCTGTCTGAGCACAGATCTGGCAGCGATTTTAGTCTTCTGGTAACCTTTCGAATGATATAAATGCTGTCTGAGCACAGATCTGGCAGCGATTTTAGTCTTCTGGTAACCTTTCAAATGGTATAGATGCTGTCTGAGCACAGATCTTTCAGCGATTTTAGTCTTCTGGTAACCTTTCAAATGGTATAGATGCTGTCTGAGCAAAGATCTGGCAGCGATTTTAGTCTTCTGGTAACCTTTCAAATGGTATAGATGCTGTCTGAGCACAGATCTGGCAGCGATTTTAGTCTTCTGGTAACCTTTCAAATGATATAGATGCTGTCTGAGCACAGATCTGGCAGTGATTTTGGTCTTCTGGTAACATTTCAAAAGGTATAGATGCTGTCTGAGCACAGATCTGGCAGTGATTTTAGTCTTCTGGTAACCTTTCAAATGGTATAGATGCTGTCTGAGCACAGATCTTTCGGGAAACCTTTCAAATGATATAGATGCTGTCTGAGCACAGATCTGGCAGTGATTTTAGTCTTCTGGTAACCTTTCAAATGGTATAGATGCTGTCTGAGCACAGATCTTTCGGGTAACCTTTCAAATGATATAGATGCTGTCTGAGCACAGATCTGGCAGTGATTTTAGTCTTCTGGTAACCTTTCAAATGGTATAGATGCTGTCTGAGCACAGATCTGGCAGTGATTTTAGTCTTCTGGTAACCTTTCAAATGGTATAGATGCTGTCTGAGCACAGATCTGGCAGTGATTTTAGTCTTCTAGTAACCTTTCAAATGGTATAGATGCTGTCTGAGCACAGATCTGGCAGCGATTTTAGTCTTCTGGTAACCTTTCAAATGGTATAGATGCTGTCTAAGCACAGATCTGGCAGCGATTTTAGTCTTCTGGTAACCTTTCAAATGATATAGATGTTGTCTGAGCACAGATCTGGCAGCGATTTTAGTCTTCTGGTAACCTTTCAAATGATATAGATGCTGTCTGAGCACAGATCTGGCAGTAATTTTAGTCTTCTGGTAACCTTTCAAATGGTATAGATGCTGTCTGAGCACAGATCTGGCAGTGATTTTAGTCTTCTGGTAACCTTTCAAATGATATAGATGCTGTCTGAGCACAGATCTGGCAGTGATTTTAGTCTTCTGGTAACCTTTCAAATGGCTGTCTGAGCACAGATCTGGCAGTGATTTTAGTCTTCTGGTAACCTTTCAAATGATATAGATGCTGTCTGAGCACAGATCTGGCAGTAATTTTAGTCTTCTGGTAACCTTTCAAATGGTATAGATGCTGTCTGAGCACAGATCTGGCAGCGATTTTAGTCTTCTGGTAACCTTTCAAATGATATAGATGCTGTCTGAGCACAGATCTGGCAGTGATTTTAGTCTTCTGGTAACCTTTCAAATGGTATAGATGTTGTCTGAGCACAGATCTTTCGGGTAACATTTCAAATGGTATAGATGCTGTCTGAGCACAGATCTTTCGGGTAACCTTTCAAATGATATAGATGTTGTCTGAGCACAGATATTTCGGGTAACCTTTCAAATGGTATAGATGCTGTCTGAGCACAGATCTTTCGGGTAACCTTTCAAATGGTATAGATGTTGTCTGAGCACAGATCTTTCGGGTAACCTTTCAAATGGTATAGATGCTGTCTGAGCACAGATCTTTCGGGTAACCTTTCAAATGGTATAGATGCTGTCTGAGCACAGATCTGGCAGTGATTTTAGTCTTCTGGTAACCTTTCAAATGGTATAGATGCTGTCTGAGCACAGATCTGGCAGCAATTTTAGTCTTCTGGTAACCTTTCAAATGATATAGATGCTGTCTGAGCACAGATCTGGCAGCGATTTTAGTCTTCTGGTAACCTTTCAAATGGTATAGATGCTGTCTGAGCACAGATCTGGCAGTGATTTTAGTCTTCTGGTAACCTTTCAAGTGATATAGATGCTGTCTGAGCACAGATCTGGCAGTGATTTTAGTCTTCTGGTAACCTTTCAAATGGTATAGATGCTGTCAGAGTACAGATCTTTCGGTTAACCTTTCAAATGGTATAGATGCTGTCTGAGCACAGATCTGGCAGTGATTTTAGTCTTCTGGTAACCTTTCAAATGATATAGATGCTGTCTGAGCACAGATCTGGCAGTGATTTTAGTCTTCTGGTAACCTTTCAAATGGTATAGATGCTGTCTGAGCACAGATCTGGCAGTGATTTTAGTCTTTTGGTAACCTTTCAAATGGTATAGATGCTTTCTGAGCACAGATCTGGCAGTGATTTTAGTCTTCTGGTAACCTTTCAAATGATATAGATGCTGTCTGAGCACAGATCTGGCAGCAATTTTAGTCTTCGGGTAACCTTTCAAATGGTATAGATGCTGTCTGAGCACAGATCTGGCAGCGATTTTAGTCTTCTGGTAACCTTTCAAATGATATAGATGCTGTCTGAGCACAGATCTGGCAGCGATTTTAGTCTTCTGGTAACCTTTCAAATGGTATAGATGCTGTCTGAGCACAGATCTGGCAGCGATTTTAGTCTTCTGGTAACCTTTCAAATGGTATAGATGCTGTCTGAGCACAGATCTGGCAGTGATTTTAGTCTTCTGGTAACCTTTCAAATGATATAGATGCTGTCTGAGCATGCTGTCTGAGCCCAGATCTGGCAGTGATTTTAGTCTTCTGGTAACCTTTCAAATGATATAGATGCTGTCTGAGCACAGATATGGCAGTGATTTTAGTCTTTTGGTAACCTTTCAAATGGTATAGATGCTGTCTGAGCAGAGATCTTTCGGGTAACCTTTCAAATGGTATATATGCTGTCTGAGCACAGATCTGGCAGTGATTTTAGTCTTCTGGTAGCCTTTCAAATGGTATAGATGCTGTCTGAGCACAGATCTGGCAGTGATTTTAGTCTTCTGGTAACCTTTCAAATGATATAGATGCTGTCTGAGCACAGATCTGGCAGTGATTTTAGTCTTCTGGTAACCTTTCAAATGGCTGTCTGAGCACAGATCTGGCAGTGATTTTAGTCTTCTGGTAACCTTTCAAATGATATAGATGCTGTCTGAGCACAGATCTGGCAGTAATTTTAGTCTTCTGGTAACCTTTCAAATGGTATAGATGCTGTCTGAGCACAGATCTGGCAGCGATTTTAGTCTTCTGGTAACCTTTCAAATGATATAGATGCTGTCTGAGCACAGATCTGGCAGTGATTTTAGTCTTCTGGTAACCTTTCAAATGGTATAGATGTTGTCTGAGCACAGATCTTTCGGGTAACCTTTCAAATGGTATAGATGCTGTCTGAGCACAGATCTTTCGGGTAACCTTTCAAATGATATAGATGTTGTCTGAGCACAGATATTTCGGGTAACCTTTCAAATGGTATAGATGCTGTCTGAGCACAGATCTTTCGGGTAACCTTTCAAATGGTATAGATGTTGTCTGAGCACAGATCTTTCGGGTAACCTTTCAAATGGTATAGATGCTGTCTGAGCACAGATCTTTCGGGTAACCTTTCAAATGGTATAGATGCTGTCTGAGCACAGATCTGGCAGTGATTTTAGTCTTCTGGTAACCTTTCAAATGGTATAGATGCTGTCTGAGCACAGATCTGGCAGCAATTTTAGTCTTCTGGTAACCTTTCAAATGATATAGATGCTGTCTGAGCACAGATCTGGCAGCGATTTTAGTCTTCTGGTAACCTTTCAAATGGTATAGATGCTGTCTGAGCACAGATCTGGCAGTGATTTTAGTCTTCTGGTAACCTTTCAAGTGATATAGATGCTGTCTGAGCACAGATCTGGCAGTGATTCTAGTCTTCTGGTAACCTTTCAAATGGTATAGATGCTGTCAGAGCACAGATCTTTCAGTTAACCTTTCAAATGGTATAGATGCTGTCTGAGCACAGATCTGGCAGTGATTTTAGTCTTCTGGTAACCTTTCAAATGATATAGATGCTGTCTGAGCACAGATCTGGCAGTGATTTTAGTCTTCTGGTAACCTTTCAAATGGTATAGATGCTGTCTGAGCACAGATCTGGCAGTGATTTTAGTCTTTTGGTAACCTTTCAAATGGTATAGATGCTTTCTGAGCACAGATCTGGCAGTGATTTTAGTCTTCTGGTAACCTTTCAAATGATATAGATGCTGTCTGAGCACAGATCTGGCAGCGATTTTAGTCTTCGGGTAACCTTTCAAATGGTATAGATGCTGTCTGAGCACAGATCTGGCAGCGATTTTAGTCTTCTGGTAACCTTTCAAATGATATAGATGCTGTCTGAGCACAGATCTGGCAGCGATTTTAGTCTTCTGGTAACCTTTCAAATGGTATAGATGCTGTCTGAGCACAGATCTGGCAGCGATTTTAGTCTTCTGGTAACCTTTCAAATGGTATAGATGCTGTCTGAGCACAGATCTGGCAGTGATTTTAGTCTTCTGGTAACCTTTCAAATGATATAGATGCTGTCTGAGCACAGATCTGGCAGTGATTTTAGTCTTCTGGTAACCTTTCAAATGGTATAGATGCTGTCTGAGCCCAGATCTGGCAGTGATTTTAGTCTTCTGGTAACCTTTCAAATGATATAGATGCTGTCTGAGCACAGATATGGCAGTGATTTTAGTCTTCTGGTAACCTTTCAAATGGTATAGATGCTGTCTGAGCAGAGATCTTTCGGGTAACCTTTCAAATGGTATATATGCTGTCTGAGCACAGATCTGGCAGTGATTTTAGTCTTCTGGTAGCCTTTCAAATGGTATAGATGCTGTCTGAGCACAGATCTGGCAGTGATTTTAGTCTTCTGGTAACCTTTCAAATGGTATAGATGCTGTCTGAGCACAGATCTGGCAGCGATTTTAGTCTTCTGGTAACCTTTCAAATGATATAGATGCTGTCTGAGCACAGATCTGGCAGTAATTTTAGTCTTCTGGTAACCTTTCAAATGGTATAGATGCTGTCTGAGCACAGATCTGGCAGTGATTTTAGTCTTCTGGTAACCTTTCAAATGATATAGGTGCTGTCTGAGCACAGATCTGGCAGTGATTTTAGTCTTCTGGTAACCTTTCAAATGGCTGTCTGAGCACAGATCTGGCAGTGATTTTAGTCTTCTGGTAACCTTTCAAATGATATAGATGCTGTCTGAGCACAGATCTGGCAGTAATTTTAGTCTTCTGGTAACCTTTCAAATGGTATAGATGCTGTCTGAGCACAGATCTGGCAGCGATTTTAGTCTTCTGGTAACCTTTCAAATGATATAGATGCTGTCTGAGCACAGATCTGGCAGTGATTTTAGTCTTCTGGTAACCTTTCAAATGGTATAGATGTTGTCTGAGCACAGATCTTTCGGGTAACCTTTCAAATGGTATAGATGCTGTCTGAGCACAGATCTTTCGGGTAACCTTTCAAATGATATAGATGTTGTCTGAGCAGAGATATTTCAGGTAACCTTTCAAATGGTATAGATGCTGTCTGAGCACAGATCTTTCGGGTAACCTTTCAAATGGTATAGATGTTGTCTGAGCACAGATCTTTCGGGTAACCTTTCAAATGGTATAGATGCTGTCTGAGCACAGATCTTTCGGGTAACCTTTCAAATGGTATAGATGCTGTCTGAGCACAGATCTGGCAGTGATTTTAGTCTTCTGGTAACCTTTCAAATGGTATAGATGCTGTCTGAGCACAGATCTGGCAGCAATTTTAGTCTTCTGGTAACCTTTCAAATGATATAGATGCTGTCTGAGCACAGGTCTGGCAGCGATTTTAGTCTTCTGGTAACCTTTCAAATGGTATAGATGCTGTCTGAGCACAGATCTGGCAGTGATTTTAGTCTTCTGGTAACCTTTCAAGTGATATAGATGCTGTCTGAGCACAGATCTGGCAGTGATTTTAGTCTTCTGGTAACCTTTCAAATGGTATAGATGCTGTCAGAGCACAGATCTTTCGGTTAACCTTTCAAATGGTATAGATGCTGTCTGAGCACAGATCTGGCAGTGATTTTAGTCTTCTGGTAACCTTTCAAATGATATAGATGCTGTCTGAGCACAGATCTGGCAGTGATTTTAGTCTTCTGGTAACCTTTCAAATGGTATAGATGCTGTCTGAGCACAGATCTGGCAGTGATTTTAGTCTTTTGGTAACCTTTCAAATGGTATAGATGCTTTCTGAGCACAGATCTGGCAGTGATTTTAGTCTTCTGGTAACCTTTCAAATGATATAGATGCTGTCTGAGCACAGATCTGGCAGCGATTTTAGTCTTCGGGTAACCTTTCAAATGGTATAGATGCTGTCTGAGCACAGATCTGGCAGCGATTTTAGTCTTCTGGTAACCTTTCAAATGATATAGATGCTGTCTGAGCACAGATCTGGCAGCGATTTTAGTCTTCTGGTAACCTTTCAAATGGTATAGATGCTGTCTGAGCACAGATCTGGCAGCGATTTTAGTCTTCTGGTAACCTTTCAAATGGTATAGATGCTGTCTGAGCACAGATCTGGCAGTGATTTTAGTCTTCTGGTAACCTTTCAAATGATATAGATGCTGTCTGAGCACAGATCTGGCAGTGATTTTAGTCTTCTGGTAACCTTTCAAATGGTATAGATGCTGTCTGAGCCCAGATCTGGCAGTGATTTTAGTCTTCTGGTAACCTTTCAAATGATATAGATGCTGTCTGAGCACAGATCTGGCAGTGATTTTAGTCTTCTGGTAACCTTTCAAATGGTATAGATGCTGTCTGAGCAGAGATCTTTCGGGTAACCTTTCAAATGGTATAGATGCGGTCTGAGCACAGATCTGGCAGCGATTTTAGTCTTCTGGTAACCTTTCAAATGGTATAGATGCTGTCTGAGCACAGATCTGGCAGCGATTTTAGTCTTCTGGTAACCTTTCGAATGATATAAATGCTGTCTGAGCACAGATCTGGCAGCGATTTTAGTCTTCGGGTAACCTTTCAAATGGTATAGATGCTGTCCGAGCACAGATCTGGCAGCGATTTTAGTCTTCTGGTAACCTTTCAAATGGTATAGATGCTGTCTGAGCACAGATCTGGCAGCGATTTTAGTCTTCTGGTAACCTTTCAAATGGTATAGATGCTGTCTGAGCACAGATCTGGCAGCGATTTTAGTCTTCTGGTAACCTTTCAAATGATATAGATGCTGTCTGAGCACAGATCTGGCAGTGATTTTGGTCTTCTGGTAACCTTTCAAATGGTATAGATGCTGTCTGAGCACAGATCTGGCAGTGATTTTAGTCTTCTGGTAACCTTTCAAATGGTATAGATGCTGTCTGAGCACAGATCTTTCGGGAAACCTTTCAAATGATATAGATGCTGTCTGAGCACAGATCTGGCAGTGATTTTAGTCTTCTGGTAACCTTTCAAATGGTATAGATGCTGTCTGAGCACAGATCTTTCGGGTAACCTTTCAAATGATATAGATGCTGTCTGAGCACAGATCTGGCAGTGATTTTAGTCTTCTGGTAACCTTTCAAATGGTATAGATGCTGTCTGAGCACAGATCTGGCAGTGATTTTAGTCTTCTGGTAACCTTTCAAATGGTATAGATGCTGTCTGAGCACAGATCTGGCAGTGATTTTAGTCTTCTAGTAACCTTTCAAATGGTATAGATGCTGTCTGAGCACAGATCTGGCAGCGATTTTAGTCTTCTGGTAACCTTTCAAATGGTATAGATGCTGTCTAAGCACAGATCTGGCAGCGATTTTAGTCTTCTGGTAACCTTTCAAATGATATAGATGTTGTCTGAGTACAGATCTGGCAGCGATTTTAGTCTTCTGGTAACCTTTCAAATGATATAGATGCTGTCTGAGCACAGATCTGGCAGTAATTTTAGTCTTCTGGTAACCTTTCAAATGGTATAGATGCTGTCTGAGCACAGATCTGGCAGTGATGTTAGTCTTCTGGTAACCTTTCAAATGATATAGATGCTGTCTGAGCACAGATCTGGCAGTGATTTTAGTCTTCTGGTAACCTTTCAAATGGCTGTCTGAGCACAGATCTGGCAGTGATTTTAGTCTTCTGGTAACCTTTCAAATGATATAGATGCTGTCTGAGCACAGATCTGGCAGTAATTTTAGTCTTCTGGTAACCTTTCAAATGGTATAGATGCTGTCTGAGCACAGATCTGGCAGCGATTTTAGTCTTCTGGTAACCTTTCAAATGATATAGATGCTGTCTGAGCACAGATCTGGCAGTGATTTTAGTCTTCTGGTAACCTTTCAAATGGTATAGATGTTGTCTGAGCACAGATCTTTCGGGTAACCTTTCAAATGGTATAAATGCTGTCTGAGCACAGATCTTTCGGGTAACCTTTCAAATGATATAGATGTTGTCTGAGCACAGATATTTCGGGTAACCTTTCAAATGGTATAGATGCTGTCTGAGCACAGATCTTTCGGGTAACCTTTCAAATGGTATAGATGTTGTCTGAGCACAGATCTTTCGGGTAACCTTTCAAATGGTATAGATGCTGTCTGAGCACAGATCTTTCGGGTAACCTTTCAAATGGTATAGATGCTGTCTGATCACAGATCTGGCAGTGATTTTAGTCTTCTGGTAACCTTTCAAATGGTATAGATGCTGTCTGAGCACAGATCTGGCAGCAATTTTAGTCTTCTGGTAACCTTTCAAATGATATAGATGCTGTCTGAGCACAGATCTGGCAGCGATTTTAGTCTTCTGGTAACCTTTCAAATGGTATAGATGCTGTCTGAGCACAGATCTGGCAGTGATTTTAGTCTTCTGGTAACCTTTCAAGTGATATAGATGCTGTCTGAGCACAGATCTGGCAGTGATTTTAGTCTTCTGGTAACCTTTCAAATGGTATAGATGCTGTCAGAGCACAGATCTTTCGGTTAACCTTTCAAATGGTATAGATGCTGTCTGAGCACAGATCTGGCAGTGATTTTAGTCTTCTGGTAACCTTTCAAATGATATAGATGCTGTCTGAGCACAGATCTGGCAGTGATTTTAGTCTTCTGGTAACCTTTCAAATGGTATAGATGCTGTCTGAGCACAGATCTGGCAGTGATTTTAGTCTTTTGGTAACCTTTCAAATGGTATAGATGCTTTCTGAGCACAGATCTGGCAGTGATTTTAGTCTTCTGGTAACCTTTCAAATGATATAGATGCTGTCTGAGCACAGATCTGGCAGCGATTTTAGTCTTCGGGTAACCTTTCAAATGGTATAGATGCTGTCTGAGCACAGATCTGGCAGCGATTTTAGTCTTCTGGTAACCTTTCAAATGATATAGATGCTGTCTGAGCACAGATCTGGCAGCGATTTTAGTCTTCTGGTAACCTTTCAAATGGTATAGATGCTGTCTGAGCACAGATCTGGCAGCGATTTTAGTCTTCTGGTAACCTTTCAAATGGTATAGATGCTGTCTGAGCACAGATCTGGCAGTGATTTTAGTCTTCTGGTAACCTTTCAAATGATATAGATGCTGTCTGAGCATGCTGTCTGAGCCCAGATCTGGCAGTGATTTTAGTCTTCTGGTAACCTTTCAAATGATATAGATGCTGTCTGAGCACAGATATGGCAGTGATTTTAGTCTTCTGGTAACCTTTCAAATGGTATAGATGCTGTCTGAGCAGAGATCTTTCGGGTAACCTTTCAAATGGTATATATGCTGTCTGAGCACAGATCTGGCAGTGATTTTAGTCTTCTGGTAGCCTTTCAAATTGTATAGATGCTGTCTGAGCACAGATCTGGCAGTGATTTTAGTCTTCTGGTAACCTTTTAAATGGTATAGATGCTGTCTGAGCACAGATCTGGCAGCAATTTTAGTCTTCTGGTAACCTTTCAAATGATATAGATGCTGTCTGAGCACAGATCTGGCAGTAATTTTAGTCTTCTGGTAACCTTTCAAATGGTATAGATGCTGTCTGAGCACAGATCTGGCAGTGATTTTAGTCTTCTGGTAACCTTTCAAATGATATAGATGCTGTCTGAGCACAGATCTGGCAGTGATTTTAGTCTTCTGGTAACCTTTCAAATGGCTGTCTGAGCACAGATCTGGCAGTGATTTTAGTCTTCTGGTAACCTTTCAAATGATATAGATGCTGTCTGAGCACAGATCTGGC
Source organism: Palaemon carinicauda (assembly GCF_036898095.1). Lineage (NCBI taxonomy): Eukaryota > Metazoa > Arthropoda > Malacostraca > Decapoda > Palaemonidae > Palaemon > Palaemon carinicauda. Next base: position 19,281,592 of record NC_090734.1, read on the forward strand.
AGTAATTTTAGTCTTCTGGTAACCTTTCAAATGGTATAGATGCTGTCTGAGCACAGATCTGGCAGCGATTTTAGTCTTCTGGTAACCTTTCAAATGATATAGATGCTGTCTGAGCACAGATCTGGCAGTGATTTTAGTCTTCTGGTAACCTTTCAAATGGTATAGATGTTGTCTGAGCACAGATCTTTCGGGTAACCTTTCAAATGGTATAGATGCTGACTGAGCACAGATCTTTCGGGTAACCTTTCAAATGATATAGATGTTGTCTGAGCACAGATATTTCAGGTAACCTTTCAAATGGTATAGATGCTGTCTGAGCACAGATCTTTCGGGTAACCTTTTAAATGGTATAGATGTTGTCTGAGCACAGATCTTTCGGGTAACCTTTCAAATGGTATAGATGCTGTCTGAGCACAGATCTTTCGGGTAACCTTTCAAATGGTATAGATGCTGTCTGAGCACAGATCTGGCAGTGATTTTAGTCTTCTGGTAACCTTTCAAATGGTATAGATGCTGTCTGAGCACAGATCTGGCAGCAATTTTAGTCTTCTGGTAACCTTTCAAATGATATAGATGCTGTCTGAGCACAGATCTGGCAGCGATTTTAGTCTTCTGGTAACCTTTCAAATGGTATAGATGCTGTCTGAGCACAGATCTGGCAGTGATTTTAGTCTTCTGGTAACCTTTCAAGTGATATAGATGCTGTCTGAGCACAGATCTGGCAGTGATTTTAGTCTTCTGGTAACCTTTCAAATGGTATAGATGCTGTCAGAGCACAGATCTTTCGGTTAACCTTTCAAATGGTATAGATGCTGTCTGAGCACAGATCTGGCAGTGATTTTAGTCTTCTGGTAACCTTTCAAATGATATAGATGCTGTCTGAGCACAGATCTGGCAGTGATTTTAGTCTTCTGGTAACCTTTCAAATGGTATAGATGCTGTCTGAGCACAGATCTGGCAGTGATTTTAGTCTTTTGGTAACCTTTCAAATGGTATAGATGCTTTCTGAGCACAGATCTGGCAGTGATTTTAGTCTTCGGGTAACCTTTCAAATGGTATAGATGCTGTCTGAGCACAGATCTGGCAGCGATTTTAGTCTTCGGGTAACCTTTCAAATGGTATAGATGCTGTCTGAGCACAGATCTGGCAGCGATTTTAGTCTTCTGGTAACCTTTCAAATGATATAGATGCTGTCTGAGCACAGATCTGGCAGCGATTTTAGTCTTCTGGTAACCTTTCAAATGGTATAGATGCTGTCTGAGCACAGATCTGGCAGCGATTTTAGTCTTCTTGTAACCTTTCAAATGGTATAGATGCTGTCTGAGCACAGATCTGGCAGTGATTTTAGTCTTCTGGTAACCTTTCAAATGATATAGCTGCTGTCTGAGCACAGATCTGGCAGTGATTTTAGTCTTCTGGTAACCTTTCAAATGGTATAGATGCTGTCTGAGCCCAGATCTGGCAGTGATTTTAGTCTTCTGGTAACCTTTCAAATGATATAGATGCTGTCTGAGCACAGATCTGGCAGTGATTTTAGTCTTCTGGTAACCTTTCAAATGGTATAGATGCTGTCTGAGCACAGATCTTTCGGGTAACCTTTCAAATGGTATAGATGCTGTCTGAGCACAGATCTGGCAGTGATTTTAGTCTTCTGGTAACCTTTCAAATGGTATAGATGCTGTCTGAGCACAGATCTGGCAGCGATTTTAGTCTTCTGGTAACCTTTCAAATGGTATAGATGCTGTCTGAGCACAGATCTGGCAGCGATTTTAGTCTTCTGGTAACCTTTCGAATGATATTAATGCTGTCTTAGCACAGATCTGGCAGTGATTTTAGTCTTCTGGTAACCTTTCAAATGGTATAGATGCTGTCTGAGCACAGATCTGGCAGTGATTTTAGTCTTCTGGTAACCTTTCAAATGGTATAGATGCTGTCCGAGCACAGATCTTTCGGGTAACCTTTCAAATGGTATAGATGCTGTCTGAGCACAGATCTGGCAGTGATTTTAGTCTTCTGGTAACATTTCAAATAGTATAGATGCTGTCTGAGCACAGATCTGGCAGCGATTTTAGTCTTCTGGTAACCTTTCAAATGGTATAGATGCTGTCTGAGCACAGATCTGGCGGTGATTTTAGTCTTCTGGTAACCTTTCAAATGATATAGATGCTGTCTGAACACAGATCTGGCTGTGATTTTAGTCTTCTGGTAACCTTTCAAATGGTATAGATGCTGTCTGAGCACAGATCTGGCAGTGATTTTAGTCTTCTGGTAACCTTTCAAATGGTATAGATGCTGTCTGAGCACAGATCTGGCAGTGATTTTAGTCTTCTGGTAACCTTTCAAATGATATAGATGCTGTCTGAGCACAGATCTGGCAGTGATTTTAGTCTTCTGGTAACCTTTCAAATGATATAGATGCTGTCTGAGCACAGATCTGGCAGCGATTTTAGTCTTCTGGTAACCTTTCAAATGATATAGATGCTGTCTGAGCACAGATCTGGCAGTGATTTTAGTCTTCTGGTAACCTTTCAAATGGTATAGATGCTGTCTGAGCACAGATCTGGCAGTGATTTTAGTCTTCTGGTAACCTTTCAAATGATATAGATGTTGTCTGAGCACAGATCTGGCAGTGATTTTAGTCTTCTGGTAACCTTTCAAATGGTATAGATGCTGTCTGAGCACAGATCCGGCAGTGATTTTAGTCTTCTGGTAACCTTTCAAATGATATAGATGCTGTCTGAGCACAGATCTGGCAGTGATTTTAGTCTTCTGGTAACCTTTCAAATGGTATAGATGCTGTCTGAGCACAGATCTGGCAGTGATTTTAGTCTTCTGGTAACCTTTCAAATGATATAGATGCTGTCTGAGCACAGATCTGGCAGTGAATTTAGTCTTCTGGTAACCTTTCAAATGGTTTAGATGCTGTCTGAGCACAGATCTTTCGGGTAACCTTTCAAATGGTATAGATGCTGTCTGAGCACAGATCTGGCAGTGATTTTAGTCTTCTGGTAACCTTTCAAATGATATAGATGCTGTCTGAGCACAGATCTGGCAGTGATTTTAGTCTTCTGGTAACCTTTCAAATGATATAGATGCTGTCTGAGCACAGATCTGGCAGTGATTTTAGTCTTCTGGTAACCTTTCAAATGGTATAGATGCTGTCTGAGCACAGATCTTTCGGGTAACCTTTCAAATGATATAGATGCTGTCTGAGCACAGATCTGGCAGTGATTTTAGTCTTCGGGTAACCTTTCAAATGGTATAGATGCTGTCTGAGCACAGATCTGGCAGAGATTTTAGTCTTCGGGTAACCTTTCAAATGGTATAGATGCTGTCTGAGCACAAATCTGGTAGCGATTTTAGTCTTCGGGTAACCTTTCAAATGGTATAGATGCTGTCTGAGCACAAATCTGGCAGTGATTTTAGTCTTCGGGTAACCTTTCAAATGATATAGATGCTGTCTGAGCACAGATCTGGCAGCGATTTTAGTCTTTGGGTAACCTTCCAATTGGTATAGATGCTGTCTGAGCACAGATCTGGCAGAGATTTTAGTCTTCGGGTAACCTTTCAAATGGTATAGAAGCTGTCTGAGCACAAATCTGGTAGCGATTTTAGTCTTCGGGTAACCTTTCAAATGGTATAGATGCTGTCTGAGCACAAATCTGGCAGTGATTTTAGTCTTCTGGTAACCTTTCAAATGATATAGATGCTGTCTGAGCACAGATCTGGCAGTGATTTTAGTCTTCTGGTAACCTTTCAAATGGTATAGATGCTGTCTGAGCACTGATCTGGCAGTGATTTTAGTCTTCTGGTAACCTTTCAAATGGTATAGATGCTGTCTGAGCACAGATCTACAGATCTGGCAGTGATTTTAGTCTTTTGGTAACCTTTCAAATGGTATAGATGCTGTCTGAGCACAGATCTGGCAGTGATTTTAGTCTTCTGTTAACCTTTCAAATGGTATAGATGCTGTCTGAGCACAGATCTTTCGGGTAACCTTTCAAATGATATAGATGCTGTCTGAGCACAGATCTGGCAGTGATTTTAGTCTTCGGGTAACCTTTCAAATGGTATAGATAATGTCTGAGCACATGGCAGCGATTTTAGTCTTCGGGTAACCTTTCAAATGGTATAGATGCTGTCTGAGCACAGATCTGGCAGCGATTTTAGTCTTCGGGTAACCTTTCAAATGGTATATATGCTGTCTGAGCACAGATCTGGCAGCGATTTTAGTCTTCGGGTAACCTTTCAAATGGTATAGATGTTGTCTGAGCACAGATCTTTCGGGTAACCTTTCAAATGGTATAGATGCTGTCTGAGCACAGATCTTTCCGGTAACCTTTCAAATGGTATAGATGCTGTCTGAGCACAGATCTGGCAGTGATTTTAGTCTTCTGGTAACCTTTCAAATGGTATAGATGTTGTCTGAGCACAGATCTGGCAGCGATTTTAGTGTTCTGGTAACCTTTCAAATGATATAGATGCTGTCTGAGCACAGATCTGGCAGCGATATTAGTCTTCTGGTAACCTTTCAAATGGTATAGATGCTGTCTGAGCACAGATCTGGCAGTGACTTTAGTCTTCTGGTAACCTTTCAAATGATATAGATGCTGTCTGAGCACAGATCTGGCAGTGATTTTAGTCTTCTGGTAACCTTTCAAATGATATAGATACTGTCTGAGCACAGATCTGGCAGTGATTTTAGTCTTCTGGTAACTTTTCAAATGGTATAGATGTTGTCTGAGCACAGATCTTTCGGGTAACCTTTCAAATGGTATAGATGCTGTCTGAGCACAGATCTTTCGGGTAACCTTTCAAATGATATAGATGTTGTCTGAGCACAGATATTTCGGGTAACCTTTCAAATGGTATAGATGCTGTCTGAGCACAGATCTTTCGGGTAACCTTTCAAATGGTATAGATGTTGTCTGAGCACAGATCTTTCGGGTAACCTTTCAAATGGTATAGATGCTGTCTGAGCACAGATCTTTCGGGTAACCTTTCAAATGGTATAGATGCTGTCTGAGCACAGATCTGGCAGTGATTTTAGTCTTCTGGTAACCTTTCAAATGGTATAGATGCTGTCTGAGCACAGATCTGGCAGCAATTTTAGTCTTCTGGTAACCTTTCAAATGATATAGATGCTGTCTGAGCACAGATCTGGCAGCGATTTTAGTCTTCTGGTAACCTTTCAAATGGTATAGATGCTG
>NC_090734.1:19292301-19297301 GCF_036898095.1 Palaemon carinicauda
TCTCTCTCTCTCTCTCTCTCTCTCTCTCTCTCTCTCTTGATTGTCTTTCCCAGGTCGATAAGATTATCTGTAATCATCCCTGGGAACCAGAATGTTACAAAGGTGAAGAAACGAAGTAAATGAGCTAGAAAATGGATGATGAAGATGATGATGATGATAATGATGATGATGATGATGATGATAAAGAGGAGAAGTAAAAAAACTATTAAAACAATAAAAGCAGATGATGAATTTCGTGCAAGAGGAACAGAAGCAAATGAGCTAGAAAATGAATGAATGAGGATGATGATTATGGTGATGGTGATGATGAAAATAGGAGTAATAAAAAAAGGACTATTCAAACAATAAAAACAGATGATAAACTTCGTCCAAGAGGAGCTAAAGCAAATGAGCTAGAAAATGGATGATGAAAATGATGATGATGATAGTGATGATGATGATGATAGACAGGATAAATAAAAGAAATAACTATTAAAACAATATAAGCAGAGGATAAACATCGTGCAAGAAACAGCTGACATGAGTCTTGAACACGAAAAAAAAAAAACCTTAGTTTTGACTATAAGAGAAGAAGAGGAAGCCATAATCACTTCGAAGGAAGAAGGAGGCAGAGGGAAGGAGAGAGAGAGAGAGAGATGCTGGGGGGATGAAGATCTGATTTTACGGGAGATGAAGAGACCATTTCGGAAAACGAGATCACTTAGTGGCCTCTGCTAGAAAATCCCTAGGGATATCTTCTGCTTCATTTCAACTGGATGGCTATCTAGAAAGGAGAGAGAGAGAGAGAGAGAGAGAGAGAGAGAGAGAGAGAGAGAGAGAGAGAGAGAGAGAGAGAGAGATGTGAAGATGAAACCTCTCTTCAGTTTTTCGAAGAGGGGGAGATAGTTATAATAATAGTAATGATAATAATAATAATACTAATAATAACAGAGAGAGAGAGAGAGAGAGAGAGAGAGAGAGAGAGAGAGAGAGAGAGAGAGAGAGAGAGATGAAGCCTCTCTTCATTATTTGGAAGATACTCTTGTAGAAACATACAGAGAAACAGATATTTCATATCATTTTCATATCACATTTACCATTTTTTATCTTTGTAGTCGAATCTCTTTAAGTATTTGTGCCATCAAAAGGAAACTTAAATAGACACTTTATTCAGGAACTCATACCCTAAAAAACAACCTAATATCCACTAATAATCACACATTTTTCAAAGACTTTCCATTCCCACTATCATATAAAAATCAATTGTCTTCAGACGTAAAGACGTCATTGTTACGCAAGAAGTCCAGGCAAATTAAATCGCCGTAGTACAACTGGAGACGGGTAAAACTAACGAGGCATTTTCATTTCCCATTTTCCAGCAAATCTTATTCCAGATCAAGTCAGATTCGCTACGTGATATTTTATTTCTATTTCTGGTTCCATTTATTTGATGTGCTTAGAGCCATGCCAGTTCAAGTCAGATTAGGTACGTGATATTTTATTTTCATTTCTTGATTCTTTTCTTCGCTTTTTATCACAAATACGAGAGATTCTTATATATTTATCTGTTGTTTGTTTCATAGTAAAGGCTCCTTGCTTTCAATTTCATTAAAGAATGGGCTTTATTATTATTATTATTATTATTATTATTATTATTATTACTTGATAAGCTACAACCCTAGTTGGAAAAGCAGGATGCTATGAGCCCAGGGGCCCCAACAAGGAAAATAGCTCAGTGAGGAAAGGAAAACAAGGAAAAATACATTTTAAGAACAGTAACAACACCAAAATGAATATTTCCCATATAAACTATAAAAACTTCAACGAAAAAGAGGAAGAGAAATTAGATAGAATAGCGTGCCCGAGTATACCCTCAAGCAAGAGAACTCTATTCCAATGATAGTAATAATAATGATAAATATAATAATAAAAATAATTATAATAATAATAATAATAATATTAATAAGCTTATATTTATTGAGTAACCATATAACACACTCAACTATCTGTTCGGTGACTTCAATGTTTTAATAAAAACCTATTAATTCCGTCAGTTTTGGAAAGCAGATGGATTGACAGACAGACAAACTTATATAACTCCTCTATCGAGAGATTATTTTCATGTCGTCAACTCACGGGATATTAATCCATTTAATTATAGAACTTCCCAAAAGAAATTCGTTTATAAAACAGAAAAAAATGAACGAAAAAATGTGAGAACAATTTCACTTTGTATTTCTTTTCTTTAGAAGTTTCCTTCGGATACATCTTGTTTTGTTAAATTTTTTATAGTTTATAGAGGAAATATTTATTTTAATGTTGTTACTGTTCTTAATATTTTATTTTTCCTGGTTTCCTTTCCTCAATGGGCTATTTTCCCTGTTGGGATCCCTGGGCTTATAGCATCTTGCTTTTCCGACTAGGGTTGTAGCTTAGCAAATAATAATGATAATGATAATAATCAGATCCATGTTATTACCTCCGCTAAGGAGGCTATAAAATCGAGTCGGTTTATGTATTTGTTTGTTTGTCTGTCTGTGGACAGGATTACGTCAAAACTACTTGACAGATTATGACGAAATTATCACCACAGATAGATCCTTGGTCATGGACGACCCAATTAAACTTTGAACACGATCAGGATCCGGATTCTAGATCAGGATTTACATGTTTCGCCATCTGCTGTCAGCATATGAAAAGGGGGATGCGCTGTCCGTAGACTTTAGTTAAAATTTTACAGTAGATTCATCCCCCCCCCCCCCCTGAAAAGGGGTGTGTTTTGTCCGTAGACTTGAGTAAAATCTTGGCAATATTCATTGGCGGAGGTCTGAAATCTCTGATTGCTCTTGTTATTGTTGTGATGGGTGGTGGTACTATTATTATTATTATTATTATTATTATTATTATTATTATTATTATTATTTTCATCGTAAGCGCATTTCAGCTTGAAATCTCTAGACTGCCTGTTAGAATAACACAGCCACAGCATCTAGACTCATTCATCCAAATGCAGAGGTCTTGATAAATGGCCTTTCCAGGATAGATAGAGATTTCGCAACATGCTCTTCCAAATGTCGTGAATGACATTTCACGCAAAGGAACATTACCTGAAAGCACTACTGTATTCCATTAGGGTTGTGGTGGTCGATGTGGTAACGTCCCTGACTGGTGAACGCAAGACTGGGGTTCAAGTCTTGCTCAAACTCGTTAGTTTATTTGGTCGCTGCAACCTCGCCGTCCTTTGAGCTAAGGAGTGGGGGTGTTGGGGAAGCCTATAGGTCTACCTGCTGAGTCATCACCTGCCATTGCCTGGCCCTCCTTGGTCCTAACTTGGGTGGAAAGTGGGCTTAAGCGCTGATAATATATATGTATGGTCAGTCTCCATGCCATTGTCCTGCTTGATAGGGCAATGTCACTGTCCCTTGCCCCTGCCATTCATGAGTGGCCTTTAAACCATTAAGTGTGAAGAGAATTGGTAAGGGCAATTTGTTGATTTTGTACCGATTTAAAGGTTTAAAGGCCGCTCATGAATGGCAGAGGCAAGGGACAGTGACATTGCCCTATCAAGCTGGACAGTGTCCTAAAGACTGACCATATATTATTATTATTATTATTATTATTATTATTATTATTATTATTATTATTCAAGCTACAACCCTAGTTGGAAAAGCAAGATGCTACAAGCCCAGGAGCTCCAACAGGGAAAAATAGCCCAGTGAGGAAAGGAAATAAGGAAATGAATAAATGAAGAGAACAAATTAACAATAAATCATTCTAAAATAAGTAACAACGTCAAAACAGACATGTCATATATAAACTATTAACAACATCAAAACAAATATGTCATGAATAAACTATAAAAAGACTCATGTTCGCCTGGTCAACAAAAAAGCATTTGCTCCAACTTTGAACTTTTGAAGTTCTACTGATTCAACCACCCGATTAGGAAGATCATTCCACAACTTGGGCACAGCTGGAATAAAACTTCTAGAGTACTGCGCAGTATTGAGCCTCGTGATGGAGAAGGCCTGGCTATTAGAATTAACTGCATGCCTAGTATTACGAACAGGATAGAATTGTCCAGGGAGATCTGAATGTAAAGGATGGTCAGAGTTATGAAAAATCTCATGTAATATGCATAATGAACTAATTGAACGACGGTGCCAGAGATTAATATCTAGATCAGGAATAAGAAATTTAATAGACCGTAAGTTTCTGTCCAACAAATTAAGATGAGAATCAGCAGCTGAACACCAGACAGGAGAACAATACTCAAAACAAGGTAGAATAAAAGAATTAAAACACTTCTTCAGAATAGATTGATCACCGAACATCTTGAAAGACTTTCTCAATAAGCCTATTTTTTTGTGCAATTGAAGAAGACACAGACCTTATATGTTTCTCAAAAGTAAATTTACTGTCGAGAATCACACCTAAAATTTTGAAAGAGTCATACATATTTAAAGAAACATTATCAATACTGAGATCAGCACCAAAGCCCCCTTTCCACCCAAGCTAGGACCAGGGAGGATAAGACAATGGCAGCTGACGACTCAGCAGATAGGCCTATAGGCTCCCCCCAAAAAACCCTTCCCCAACCTTTGCCCACAAGGATGGTAAGGTTGCAGACACTAAGGCACTAACGAAACTGAGCGGGACTCGAACCCTCAACTGGCAAACACCAGTCAGAGACGTTACTAATCAGAATAAAATAGGTAGATTTTGTACAGAGAATATATGAAGATTTTGTACCAAAAACGAGGTAGATATTTTACCGAGAAAATATGAAAATTTTGTACTGAGAAAATCTGTATATTTTGTACAGCAAAATATGATGATTTTGTAGCCAGAAAATCACCACAGGAAAATGTAAAGGATTTTGCAATGATTCTACAATACAACAGTGGTTCTGTGAAGACTTGTATTATGTTCTTTTAGAAGGGCTTTACTCTTTCTATGAACATTTACATTTCCATTTCGGAACAAATAAGAAGCAATATTAGCTCTTCTCCTTTATAAAC
>NC_090734.1:19299801-19302301 GCF_036898095.1 Palaemon carinicauda
TCTCAGCCGTATTTCAGTAAATACAGGCGACCGTAATTTTTACCCTACTTTGTTATTATCTTTTACGTGTTGGTGACCGTAATATTACTCCTTTACGTCAATATATCCGTTTTTAAAACGGTAAATGCCTGGCAATATTTATTTCAGGATTTTTACCGTTTTTTACGGCAAATTTTTAACAGTATAAAATCGACTTACAATTACTCAAGTTTCAACTTCTTTTATGGTTTTCAGTAGTTCTCTTGGCTTCCAGGTTCGATCTCTTTGTGAGGTGGAAATTCTATGATGATAATAAGAGGAAAAAAAGTCGTTTTTCAATCAACTCTTACCTTGTGTAAGAAGTATTGTCAGCATAAAAAAATATTACCAGACTCAAAGTGTTTTCGTAGGTTTTTAAGAATATCAAAAGGTTTCAAATCCCTCGGTCAAATCAGTGATAGGAATGGGTTTTATATCTCTTTAATAGTTACGAAGCCTAACCAGTATAATATTCTAATATTAAATTGGTTTGCTATATACTCAATACTACACAGTATTCTAGAAGTTTTATTCCAGCTGTGACCAAGTTGTGGAATGATCTTCCTAATCAGGTAGTTGAATCAGTAGAACTTCAAAAGTTCACAGTTGGAGCAAATGCTTTTATGTTGACCAGGCTGACATGAGTCTTTTTATAGTTTATATATAACATATTTGTTTTTGACATTGTTAATAGTTTATATAGGACATATCTGTTTTGACGTTGTTACTGTTTTTAGAATGATTTATTGTTAATTTATTCTCATCATTTATTTATTTCCTTATTTCCTTTCCGCACTGGGCTATTTTCCCCTAATGGAGCCCTTGGGCTTATAGCATCTTGCTTTTCCAACTAGGGTTGTAGCTTGGCTAGTAATAATAATAATGATATATGAAATATTATTAAATAATTCAAATTACATTCTGCCAGCGAAGGAGAGCAAAAAAAAATTACCCAGGACGTATTGTTATTTAGGTGGTTTACTTTTTATTTCATACCAAGTCTTCTCAGAATGAAGGAAAAGTCTGTCATTTTTTATCAAAGAAGAAACATTAAAAAAAGAGATGAATAAGCGGAGAAAATATATCGCCTATTGAAACTTTTGTGATTCTGGAAGACCGTCTTCATAAATACAATATATTCAGAGTACGGAATATAATAGATTATTATTATTATTATTATTATTATTATTATTATTATTATTATTATTATTATTATTATTATTATTATTATTATTATATTATTATCATCATTATTATTATTATTATTATTATTATTATTAACAAAGGAAAATATCCCAGTGAGAAAAGGAAACAAGGAAATAAATAAACTACATGAGAAGTAATGAACAACTGAAGTAAAATATTTTAAGAATAGTTACAAAATTGGAATATTATTATTATTATTATTATTATTATTATTATTATTATTAATTAATTAATTAATTAATTAATTAATTAAGTTACAACCCAAATTGGAAAAGCAGGATGCTATAATCCTAAGGGTTTCAATGGAAAAAATGCCCAGTGAGAAAAGGAAACAAAAAGTAAATAAACTATATGAGAAGTAATGAACCACTAAAAATGAAATATTTTAAGAACAGTAACAACATTAAAATAGACATTTCATATATAAACTATAAGATCAAAATACCTAGAGAAAGCTGAATAAGACAGAAGCCTTGAAGAAACAATAGAAACAGTTGAATTCCTTGGAGGAAGGTTAGATGGAAGTTAGAAAGAGCAAAGGAATGCATGATTTAAACTTCATTAGTCTTAGCTGTACATAAGATAAAACTTCGTTTATGTGAAGTTGCATGTTATGCGGACTTTAATTATAATTAAGACACACGGCCTTTGGTCATAAATTTAGATGGTAAAAATCGACTTGTACAATAGTAGTAAAGGACTGCTAATCTATATATTAGTTATCTGTTTTAATGTTCTTAATGTTTTTTTCTTTTAATATTTAATTTTCCTTTTTTCATTACTTCTAGTATCGTTTATTTATTTCCTTAATTCCTTTCCTCACTGGGCTATTTTTACCCTGTTGTAGCCCTTGGGCTTATAGCATCTTGTTTTTCCAACTAGGGTTGTAGTTTGAAAATTTTATTAATAAGAGAGAAATTTTAGGACTGCTAATCTATTTATTAATTATATGTTTGAATTTTATTAATGATTTTTTAAATATTTAATTCTTATTTTTTCATTACTTCTGATATCGTTTATTTATTTCCTTATTTCCTTCCCTCACTGGGCTATTATTACCTGTTGGAGCCCTTGGGCTTGTAGCATCTTGCTTTTCCAACTAGGGTTGTAGCTTGGCTAGTAACAATAATTATAAATAGTAATATAGAAAATCTTATCAATAACAGAGAACTTTCAGAATTATGATAAGTTTTTACAGCCTCCTGAGACCACACATCATTTCTTTGCGCTTATTAATTAAGATGTTTTTGGATAATAGTTCGTAGTTACATAAAAC
>NC_090734.1:19307301-19312301 GCF_036898095.1 Palaemon carinicauda
ACAGATATTTTGAATTGCGTTTAGATATTTACACAAATATACATGATTATGTATAAATATGTCATTATTAGTTATTTTATTACACCGCGGATGTATGTATGTATGTATGTCTGTATGTATGTATGTATGTATTTATTTATTTATGTATGTATGTATGTGTGTACATGATTATTCATAAAAGATATTAAACATATATATATAGGTATATATAAATATATATATATATATATATATATATATATATATATATATATATATATATATATATATATATATAGATAGATAGATAGATAGATAGATAGATAGATATAGATATATATATATATATATATATATATATATATATATATTTATACATATATATTTACAGTATATATATATATGTATATATATATATATATATATATATATATATATATATATACATACATAATTACATACGGTAGATATACATACTGTACATATGTGTGTATGTTTTTGTCCACACGTGCGTATTTTTTACGCTTGAAAAAAAAACCAATCCCCATGCATCAGTAAACAATTAACCCCTAACTAAAATGTTCCTACTATTACATATTTCACCATTTCTTAACAGCATCTTCTTTATTTATTTCTCTTTTCCTTTGAACTTATGTCCTTTTCTCATGGATTAGATTCATAGAATATACAAGTCTATTGATAATATGTTGATTATGATGATGGGAGATCAATATAAAAATGGATGTGATATTACTGACTCTATACTCAATTTTTTTAATGAGGTGTATTTGCACTGACTCGCAAAGGTGCCCTTTTAGCCCGGAAAAAAGTTTCCCGCTATCCGATTGGTTAGAATTATCTTGTCCAACCAATCAGCGATCAGGAAACGTTTCCGAGCTAAAAGGGCACCCCCTGCGCGTCGGTGCAAATCTGCCTCACTAAAAAATATTGACTATAGAATACAGATATTGTGCTGGCCATTATTTTTATTTTTTGTTTATTTTTGCCAAGTGGAATGTTCACCTATATGAATTAAGAATATATTGATTCCAATAGGACCTTTTCAACTCTTTTTAGAATTATCGTATTTATAGTCCATCCTTCAGCCCTTTTTAACACGTTCGTCTCACCAAAAAAATTATATAACCATAAGAATACTAATTACTCTTTTATATAGGAGTACACAAGGACAAATCATATATCACATATATTCTTCAATAAAAAATATATATACATTAATTACGTATACTAATTACCATTTATCAGTTCAATGCATTCTGACAGATTTTTTTGTCTCACGTGATAATTACTATTTAAGTTGTTCTGGACAATAAGCAAAAACAATAATTAAGCAAAAGAAACAACTTTCTTTAATTTTAATAACGAATATATAATCCAAATTCTTATAATGAATCATATAATTAGATAAATGTACAAAATATATCCTCGTTTGGTGTGAAATGTCCGTTTGTCAAATATTGTGTATAATTTCATAAGTTATATTACAATGTGTTTGAATCTTCAATAAAATCTGATACTTGATATATTAGCATAACTCTCTCTCTCTCTCTCTCTCTCTCTCTCTCTCTCTCTCTCTCTCTCAAGACTATATTTATCGATGTGTCATTGTTCTCCTATCATTGCGGAATTCCTTATCAATTTAATCATTTCACCTTTATTTGCTAATATTCTCGGTCGAAAAATACTAATTATTCTCCGTTATTCCTTTTCTCTCTGAAAATCAGTTTTGGAAAACGCATAACCAAAGCTCTTTTTTCTTCTTATATTTATTTTTATTTTTCTTCCTTCTCTTTTTCTTATTCTTATTCATATTCTTCTTCTTAATACTTACTCTTCCCTCTTCCATCTGGTCTTTTCGTTGGTCTTCGAAAAAAGATGAGACATGACCGGAAGTCTTTATTTCCTTCTTTTTGTCTCTTTTTCTTTAAGTGTAATTATTTATTTTATCTTTTTCTCATACATATTTTTCTTACTTTGCCTTCTCTTCTCCTCACTTCGTAAGTGTTTCCTTCCGTGTTTTCGTCTCCCTTTCCTTAAGATGTAATTATATATTTTACTTTCCTTCACTTACATCATTTATTCAATTTCCCTTCTCTTTTCAATTGTTACGGGAAATGGAGAAACAATACTATGAATCTCCTCGTTAATCATTCGCAGAAGAGAACCATTACAAATTATTCAAAAGCAGCATGGGCATCGCCAACGTCATTGAGATCAGAAAGATATCTGAAGTCCAACTAGCGACACCTGTTTGAGAAAAAAAGAAAGTTAGGTGTAAATGTATAATAATAAATCACTAATGAACAATTGGTTTACACATGAGCGAGACTTATAGTATTAGTATATGGGCAAATAGATATACTATTGCAACAGAATAGATCAATTATCTCATGGTGTAATTCATTGCCAAAACATGTATACATCAATGAAAATAATAAATACCTGGAGAAAGGAATTTTAATTACATCTTTAAGGAAGTAATTTTCTCTCTATCTCTCTCTCTCTCTCTCTCTCTCTCTCTCTCTCTCTCTCTCTCTCTCTCTCTCTCTCTCTCTCTCTCTCTCTCTCTCTCTCTTCTGTTATTCAGTGTTCCATGAATTTCATCTGTTTTTTTTCTTATTATTATTATTATTATTATTATTATTATTATTATTATTATTATTATTATTATTATTATTATTATTATTATTAGCTTAGCTACAACCCTAGTTGGAAAAGTACGATGTTATAATCCCAAGGGCTCCAACAGGGAAAATAGCCCAGTGAGAAAAGAAAATCAGGAAATAAACTACAATAGAACTTCAAGAACAATATCAATATTAAAATGAATCTTTCCTATATAAACTAAAAAACTTCAAAATAACAAGAGGAGGAGAAATACGAAAGAATAGTGTGCTCGAGTCTACCCTCTTTTCCGTAAAGTAATTTGTTTCTGAAATATTCATTCAGAGAAAAAAAATATGTATCATGATTTAAAGAATGAATTATTTTTTCAGTTATTATATGATCTTTGGTCTGTTGTAGGTTATAACACTTCAAAATCAAACCATTGTTCTCTAGTCTTTGTTAATGACATAGCCTCTGTAGTATGGTCTTCCACTGTCTTTGGGTAGAGTTCTCTTGCTTGAGGGTACACTCGGCAACACTATTCTATCTCATTTCTCTGCCTCTTTTTTTTATTTATATTGAAGTTTTTATCGTTTGCATAAAAAATATTTGAATTAATGTTGTTACTATTCTCAAAACATTTTATTTCAATGGTTCAATACTTCTCATGTAGTTTATTTATTTCCTTATTTCCTTTCCTCACTTGGCTATTTTTCATTGTTGGAGCCCTTGGGCTTACAGCACCCTGTTTTTCAAACTAGGGTTGTAGTTTGGCATAATAATAATAATAATAATAATAATAATAATAATAATAATAAAATGTAGCAGAATGAGACATTTCTTCTTAAAATAGCTTTCAGAATTCTGGAAATAACCAATTAATATTCTTCAAGGATGGACATTGTAGAAGATCTAGAATTTTCTTGGAAAAATAAAACGTAAACGAGAAATAGAACTAGCAAGTTTTTTAGAGTTTCGGAAAGCGAGTTAAAGTGGGAAGTTGAGTGAATAGGGCAGACCCAATAGCATTTATTCTTTTCTTGCCACTATTGCGAGTTGCTTTCTTGTGATATGAAGTTTTAACCGCTGTTATATTAATTTTTATAAATTCATAATGTCTCGAATAAAATTTTCATACTATCTTTGATAGATAGACAGAAAAAAATTTTCATACTATCTTTGACAAACAGGCAGACAGACAGGATAAAATTTTCCATATAATCTTTGACAGTCACAGAAAAAAAAATTTCACACTATCTTTGACAGACAGAATAAAATTTTCATACTATGTTAGACAGAAAGGCAGACAGACAGCCAGAATAAAATATTCATACTATCTTAGACAGACAGGCATACAGACAGACCCAATCTTCATAAAACCATATAAGCTTCTATGTCTTTGTCGTTGACAGATAGACACACAGACATAATAAAATATTCATACTATCTCGACAAACAGACAGATATACAATCACAGACTGGCATACCAATTCTTCATAAAACCTCTTGAGCATCTATTTCTTTTTTCCTGTTGTGGAATTTACGAAAGAGAGAAAAATATAGGAAAATAATAAAGAGCTTACAAGTGTTGTTTTCAAATGGTTCCTTTACCGTGAAATCTTTCAATCTTCTTGTTTTTTGGTCCGGTAGTTGCTCTTTTTATTTTTTGACAGTTGCTCTTTTTATATTTTTTTTGACAGTTGCTCTTTTTATATTTTTTTGACAGTTGCTCTTTTTTTTTGACAGTTGCTCTTTTTATATTTTTTCTTGACAGTTGCTCTTTATATATATATATATATATATATATATATATATATATATATATATATATATATATATATATATATATATATATGTATATATATATATATATATATATATATATATATATATATATATATATATATATTTCTTTTTTTGACAGATGCTCTTTTTTTACAGTTGCTCTTTTTTTGACAGTTGCTTTTTTTTTTTTTTTTTTCTTTTTTTAATCAGTCTATTGCGTTTGTGCATCCCACCTGCGTTGAAGAAGGAGAACATACTGGAGAGGCCGGAGTCGACCTCCACGTTGACGAAGCTGGCCTTTTCCAGCGACTGCACGTGGGCGTGGCATCCCAGCCGGAAGCTGGAAGCGAACCGCCCCTTCAGGGGCAGGACCAGCTTGCTGGAGGAGGTGTAGGAGCCCTTCGGGAAGTAGGAATGACCCTTTTCATCCGAATCGCCCAGGCTCTGCACGCTACCCGACTCCGGCTGGCGGGGGGTGGGTGGGGGAAGTGGTTCGTTAGCTGGTGTGATTAATCATGGCACGGGAGAAAACTTGGCTTATGTTGTTTTAATTATTTGAGTATTATGGGTTATGGGATTCCTGCCATGTATTTAGTAATTCTAGGTAA
>NC_090734.1:19324801-19329801 GCF_036898095.1 Palaemon carinicauda
TACAAAGCTTTACATATTTAGAGTATTATCACTTATCTTTAATTAGTTACTCGAAACAATTAATTAATTAGTCAATTATTTGATTAATTAGTTGATTATTTGATTAATTGGTTAATTTTTTGATTCATTGGTTAATTATTTGAATCATTGGTTAATTGCTTGGTTAATTATTTAATTAATTAATCAATAAATTAATTAGATTATAAATTAATTAATTAATTAATTGTTTAATTGAATTAATTACCTGAAATGAGATGCAGTAAAATAAGTAAGAAGTGAACCACGAATCTTGGCTGTAAACTTGGACACGAAGTCCTGGGTGTGCCAACGCAGCAAGGAGATGGTGAGACGCATCTCTGTATGCGTCCCGCAATATCTGGCCACGCTTGCAATGCTATAGATGGCAGTGAACTTAACGGAGAGGATACGAGTGTCCTAGCTGAGGATTTGTGGGAAACGAGGATGTCTTTGTCCTTCATGGTGCTTATCGTCATACTCCAAGACCTGCAAAGAAAAAAAAATTAAGTTTTAAATGAAGGAGGCAGTAATATTGTCATGATAATTTGCTATTACTACTTATCTAAGTGGGAAGTATATATATATATATATATATATATATATATATATATATATATATATATATGTATATATATATATAAATAAATATATACATTTGTGTGTATATATATACACTTTATATATATATATATATATATATATATATATATATACATATATATATACATATATATATTATATATACATATATATATATATATATATATATATATACATATATAATATATATATATATATATATATATATATAAATATATACATTTGTGTGTATATATATACACTTTATATATATATATATATATATATATATATATATATATATATATATTATATGTATATATATATATATATATATATATATATATATATATACAAAAACAACAACAATAAATACAGACATTTGATTTCATGTCTGGGGTTTGGCCAGTTCTCATCACCTAGCTGGCCAGTGCGGATTAGTGATAAAGGGAAATTTTCCTCTGATCACTCACAACAAACCAACCTAGTATGGGTGGACCTGGTTAGTACCACTTTGCTGATTTTGGCAATGTGCAAACCGTTATACTACCTTAAGGTGTGTATGTAAATATATATATATATATATATATATATATATATATATATATATATATATATATACATATATATAGATAGATATAGATAGATAGATATATGTATATACATAAATATATATATAGATAGATAAATATAGATATAGATATGTATATGTGTGTATGTATGTATGTATGTATGTTTTTTGAGTAATCTGGCATAATTACTAAAGACTGGATTATTATTATTATTATTATTATTATTATTATTATTATTATTATTGTTGTTGTTGTTGTTGTTGTTGTTGTTGTTGTTGTTGTTGTTATTATTAGTAGTAGTATTATTATTATTTTTATTATTATTATTATTATTAATATTACTAGTATTATTTATATATATATATATATATATATATATATATATATATATATATATGTACATATATATATTTGGGTGTATGTACTGTTGCATAATTACGAAATGTTGGAATGTTCAAAATCATAAATATAGGAAAATTATATGTATGTATATTCCATAATATTATGGAATTTTACCATATTAATATTAGTAGCCTCACCAGTATTTTATCTACGTCATTATATTATCTGCTTTAAGTACCTTTGCTACCAACATCGATAACAGCAAAGCAACAAATTTCCAGAGTCCAGTCTGTGGTCTCCATTATGGCCATAGAACTCCATATACGTCCCCCCAATATTTCGCTGAAAATACCATTAATCTCTGGAGATTACATCCGGATTATATATAAAATTAAGAGATTCCTCAGTTTAGTTAGGTGATCCACGTACTAATTGGGTGATTAAAAACTCGTGTTCTCGTTTTGGGGTATTCGAAAATGATTTCGGAAAAAAACAGAATGCTGTACAGTGGGCGCACATCGAATATGCTTTTATATTGATGCAGTTTTTGGAGATGTGTTGGACGTACGTTTGTTTGTTTGTGCCATGTTTATGACTTCCGCCAACGAAGTTGGATGGAGGCTATGTTTTTGCCACTGTTTGTGTTTGTTTGTGTCTGTGTGTGTTTGGTTGTGAACAGCTTCCTGGCCACAATTTTAATCGTCGAGTAGTGAAACTTGCAGGGATTAACTTTCACGTAAAAATCTGGATATGATAAAATTTTGGAAGGTCAAGGTCAAAGGTCAAGGTCCTGGTCAATTAAAATGTCCAATTTACGCAATCAGCCATAAGTTTGGACATCGTTATCACAGAGACTTCAAACTTGGTTCATATTTGAGTGTATAGAAATAAACACCAATTAATACATGTTAAGGTCAAAGTTCAAGGTCAAGGCCGTGAAATAAGCTGTCGGGCGGAGGTCTGTGCTATACTGAGTACTCATCTAGTTTGTTTATGTATCTAGATTCGTTCGATTGTGTGTAATACATCTGGATTTGGATATCCAGGTAATTTATATATATATATATATATATATATATATATATATATATATATATCGTCAGCCATTTTTACTAGTCCAGTGCAGAATAAAGGCCTCAGACAATTCCTTCCACTCGCATCTCTTTATGTTCTTTCTATGCCAGTCTACGCCTGCAAACTCTCTTAGTTCATCAATCCATCGTCTTCTCTTCCTTCACCCTATGCAATCTCTAGGGACCCATTCTGTTATTTCAAATGTCCATCTGTTACCTGTCATAATTGTTATAAATCCTGCCAATGTCCATTTCTTTTCTCACATGTTAAAATATCCTCTACTTTAGTTTGCTCTCGTATGAGTAAATAATATCTCAGCGGAGTCCAAGGTTCGAAAAGTGTCTTTCCGGAAAAATTTGAGATCCAGATAGTCTTCAGGGTAAGAGGAAAACAGCATTTACGTTTTTTCCATTTATTATTTGGCGGAGACGTGTTTTTCGAGTAACTTTTTTTCTTCTTTTTCTCAGTGACTATTCATCGTGACTACAATGATTCAACGATTACACTCTAATGTAAAGGCTGTGAGTGTGTGTATATATATATATATATATATATATATATATATATATATATATATATATATATATATATATATACATATATATATGTATGTATACATATATATATATATATATATATATATATATATATATATATATACATATATATATATATATATATATATATATATATATATACGTATATACATACATGTATAAATATGTATATATATATATATATATATATATATATATATATGTTTGTGTTTCTACATTTACGTCTGTTGGCACACAAGTACCCGTGTGTGCATACAGGTGTGTCAATGTGTACCAAAGGTAAACCAATAAAAACATACTTCGTTCATATACGGTTACATACAAACGTACAAGTTGTAAAGGTATGAAATTTCAATTCTTCCATATTACCACTACTATTACCACTACCACCTCTACTACCACTACTCGAGGTTATTTCTTCTTCTTTCATGTCAGTCTATGAAGTCCACTTTTTCCCCGCGTCCCAGGAGTTCCCACTTAGTATGCATAAGTACTGTGGATAATGCGCTTCCTTTTATGACGTTCCGTGCCCTGTGCCACTGACTAATGGCGCTGTCACTTGGCTTAACGATAGTATTTTACACCCGTAATAAAACCCTTGTTTACGGCCATTAAGACCTTACAGCCCGCTGTCAACCGGCGTGTGCGTCTCCTTTCTTCCTTTTATTTCTTCTCTTTATTCCTACCGTTGCTCTCAACGTCGGCATTATCTCTTTTTTATTAACATTCTTCCTTTTTTTATGGCTCATCTTTCTTCACCTCTTTCCGATCTCCCGTTCCCGCCATAATGGCTGCGTTCATAAGGGATGACATACTCTTTTTAGTTGCGCGGGGCTCTGGTAAGTGAACGCGACGAATCGGGTCCGTTTTCTTCGGCTAATCTTATCTGTGATTTTAGATATCATTTGATTGTGAGTCTTTTATACTTTTTTTTATTTATCAAAACCAACATTATACCTCTAAGAATTAATTACGTGTTAGGAAACTATATAATTTAGAATAGAGATTTACTCTTTTCTATTTCTTTTTATATTTAAAATCCATTTTTTGTTTTTTTTAGACTTCCTCATAGCAGCAAAAGAGTTTCAACTTTTCGAACTGAATATATCCTATATGCATAATTGAATATCCCATTCCTTCCAACGACGCGTTTTTTTTTCTATATCTCTTTAATAGCTTAGGTCACCAGACCTCTTCCCCAGAGGCATCAAGCGATATCAGGATTGAGATCAGGCTCCGTCAGAGGACAGAGGGAGGGAGGGGCTGTAGGATATCCAGAGTCGAGGGAGGGGGGCGGCCATCGCCTGAAAGTTACCTGCCAAAAACCTCTCTTTTGGCGCCTGAAAAGGGACGAAGATCAAGGCGCGTCTCCTCAGCTGTCAGAGTCGAGGCCCTTTGAATGGCCAAAGCGGCCACTTCATCACCCGAAGGGGGACCACTTTCCCTCGACCGATTTCTTTTTTGTGCTTCCACTTGCCTCTCGGGATTTCAGATCGCTTTTCAGTTTTTTTATCTTTTCATAAGAATGTTTTTAAGGTGATGGTATTCTACCAGGATTGACGGTAAGTAAATTCGTTTACTGAAGTTATTTTCATTCGTCAATATACATTTAGAAAAATACATCGAGGAAAGTTCAGACAGACTGATTTTTAAGGGACTGTTATTCTACCAGGTTTGCCGGTTGTTATTTTGTTATGTTTAAAGATTTAAAGATTTCAAGGCTGCTCATGAATGGCAAAGGCAAGGGACAGTGATATTACACTATCAAGCAGGATAATGCCCTAGAGACTGACCAAATAAACATATGATCTGCGTCCAAGCCCACTCTCCACCCAAGCTAGGAGCAAGGAGCGCCAGG
>NC_090734.1:19337301-19352301 GCF_036898095.1 Palaemon carinicauda
TCTAACCTCCCTTCTCCTTACGTCGGCCTTTATTCTATCACATCCAATTAAAGATATTTCGATTTACTGTTTAACAAATTGAAATATTTCCTAAATTCCCTTAATCTCTATCCAAACTTGACGACCATCTTTATTCTATTCAACGTCAACTCGTATACGTCTATTTCGTTTTTAGTTTATTTAAATAAAATTAATTTTCAATCCCCCCATGTAATTTTTTATTTTCATTTCATCTTAAATAAAGTCAATTAGTTATTTTACCCTATACTGATTCTAAGGTTTAAGCAACTGTCTTTTTTGATAATGCTTAAGCCAAGGTAAATCGATCAAGTTCTTGGCCAATCAGAGTTAATCTTGTACCCACACCAATCATCATCAAGGAACTGGGTATATCTTATTGCAATAAGTCCAACGAAATCGATTAATATCATGAGCAATTGCAATTAATGTTATATCCGGCTTAATGTTACCTTACTTTACTTTTACGTAATTCTAATCGGAAATTATCCCAAAAAATCTACTATTCTCTTCCGTATTTCAGTGAAATACAGACAACCGTAGTTTTTACACTACTTTGTTATTATCTTTTACGGGTTGGTGACCGCAATGTCACTCCTTTACGTCAATATATCCGTTTCTTCAAAAGATAAATGCGGGGCAACATTTATTCTAGGATTTTTACCGTTTTGACGGCAATTTTTTAACAGTGTATGTTGGTTCCAATGAGTTTAAACCATCAGTAACTATTCTTGTGTCAACAAGAACGAATAATAACAATTCTCTAATATCACAAGAGGGTCTTCCCCTCTCTTTTATTCTTCTTCAGTACTTCTCTTTCTCCCTATTTCCTTAATCTTTCCCATCCCGAGTACCTGCCTTTAAGCTATAAACTGTATTGTATCCAGGGGTACTCTTCCTTTCCCCATTTTCCCCACTTCGCTATCTTTATTATTATTATTATCGTGTCAATAAGGATATCTGATTTTATTCCATGGCATTGAAGCCAAGGGAAATCAATTGATTAGAATACTCCTCGCGAACACCACATCCTCGCCTTCAAGCTCAACAACTACTGTAACTTGTAACTTCATACTACCGCATTCAAGCCACGTAAACCAATAAGCCATTTACCCCAAAGGAATTCCCTTCGCTAACCACCTAAATAACGAAATAAAAACCTCTTTCAATACAAGAATAATTTATATACAAAATTAAAAATACAATAAAAATCAAATCCATAAAAATATCAATTATTACAGGTGTAAACAACCACGGAATTTCCTTCGCTAACCACCTAAATAACGAAATAAAAAACCCTTTCAATACAAGAATAATTCATATTGAAAATCAAAAATACAATAAAAATCAAATCCATAAAAATATCAACTATTCCAGGTCTAAACAACTACGGAATTCCCTTCGCTAACCGCCTAAATAACGAAATAAAAAACCCTTCAATACTAGAATAATTTATAATCAAAATTAAAACTACAATAAAACAAAATCAAATCCCAAAGAATATCTAAACAACCGCTGAAGGTCAATCGTCAAATCAGCCCATTATACTGTCCTTTTCCGGTTGTCAGAGTCGTTGTCTAACCTCTGCATTTTGGTTATTTATCATTCGGAAGGGAACTTCGTTTAGTGTGGAATAACTGAGGTGATTAAGTGTTCTGTCCCGAGGAATTAAACGGGCGACATCCTGAGATCGTGATGCAGGTAATTCCATAAATTTCATTTGTCTTTCTTTTCTTGTTTGCGACATGAAGGTTTGAAAATTTAACGGCAGTTCGTTAAATTTTAAACAATTTCTTTTGTATGAGTGTATATATATATATATATATATATATATATATATAATATATATATATATACATATACTGTATATACATACATATATATACATATACTGTATATACATACATATATATACATATACTGTATATACATATATATATATATATATATATATATATATATATATATTTATATCTATAAAAAGATATATATATATATATATATATATATATATATATATATATATATATATATATATATATATATATATACACTTAGATTCACAAGTCCGCCGACACTCAAGGGGAATCGTCCGTCAGAGGTCTCTAGTGTTACCATGACAAAACAAAGAAAGAGTTGGTCTTCTTACTACCTTCAAGGAAATGGGCGGAGACTTGTCCAACCTTAGCAAACGCTTAAAAATATTACAATTCGAGTTACCACATTTCATACTGTGGAATCATTTGTCCCTCGAGTATTCACGACAAATACACAAAACACACACACACACACACACACACACACATATATATATATATATATATATATATATATATATATATATAAAACTATTTTTACTATTCTTTTGAGGAGCCCAGTAGACACTTTCAATGGATGGGTAGGTGGCGGGGAGGAGGAGGAGGTAGGTAGGGGGGAGGGGCGGGAATTACTCCTCCCGGGGCAGTCCGACACTGAAGAATTTGAGGAAACAAGGAATTCATTTGTATTTTAGAGGTTGTGGAAAGAGGTTAAAAAAATCTTGATACAACTTGTAAAATATTGTATCATTGCCTCAATCTAATTTGATAACAGTTAATGTTCCATGAAATCTTGCTAACCTATTTCATGATTAGTTTATTTGTAGTAGCTAGTAGCAGCCGAATAAATAGCCGTTGTTGTTCTAAGGTTGATTAGTACCCAAAGATAAATATTAACTTTGCATAATAAGTAATCTGTGATGGAAACAGTAAATACTGATGACTGCATAGCACTTTGAATACAATCAGAATTTAGTTTATTGAATCAAAAAGGAATTGTATTGCGGTAAATGAGACCACAATTACATTCTAGCAAAACCTTTGAGAAATTTGCTTTATTGATAAATCATATAAAAAAGTCTCTTGTTCTCAGAACGACATATTTTTTCTAGATTTTGTAATGAAAGTAAGAAATACTAATTTCCCCGTAATATATTCTCTAATTTTCCAAAAAAAAATATAAGCGCAGGGGGCATGAGCACAAAATGATTTCCTACACTATTACCTTGGCTGTAAGTTATCATTGATTATGTAATTACTAGTAGCTTTATCTTCAGAAAATTACGTAGCTTGATCACGCTGACTTCTAATAATCGTGATTCAAATAGGCGTAAGTCTCCATGATCAAGTTCCTATTTGTGTTCCATTCATTCATTCTTTATTCATTCGTTTATTAAACATCCTCGGTATTTAAAAAAAAAAAAATGCCTTTTTCGCCGGTATTCGTCTTAGGCCGTCAATTTTAGTTCCTAGTTTCTCACTATCTCTCCAGAAAAGAAATCTATCCTGAGCGGCAGAAAGAAACGCTTTCACTTGACCATTCTAACCTGGAACCTTTCGAAATTTGAAGCCAAGACGAGATATTCCTTAGCTGGATTAGAAAATCCGGCATTTTGAGCACTATTTCACTCACCTTTTTTATACAATTTCAATCACATTCCTTTATAATTATTCCAGTTAACGAAAATATCTTGGTTGATTTTAAAGCAAACGGGTAAATTATCCTACAGAGTACTTTCGTAATGAGCATATCAATTGGAAAACTTGTGGTATATGGAGGACTACAGAACATAATGATCTATAGTAACTAAATAGTATAACTTCGAGCCGGACAAATGTCGGTATAAAGATTCATTCTAACGAATCCTTCAAGCACTCATAAGACAACGACTCTCTAATTAAAGCTATTATTGTTCCAAAATCTACCATTATGTGGATGAGCATTTAAGTCTAACTCGATGATAACTATCTCCAATTTTGTCATAGGGCCTCAGTAATTATCAAGTAAATTAAAGCTCCCTTAATAAAGATTGAATTAGTAACACAGCAAAGATTTTACAGTTTATATTTAAAATTCTAGTTTAAATGTCAATGCCAATCGTTCTTAGCCACAAATATGGGCGGAAAAGGAAAAGTAAAAACTTTTATGAATAAAGGGCAAGTGGGTTGTGAACTAAAGACTGAGATGGCACATCCCCTTGAATCTGAATGACTTGGGAAATATTTTACAGTAAAGTATCCTTATGTATTTCAAAATGATCCTATCTATGAATATCTAAAGGCCTATGAAAGTCTTTAGCAATCAATTTAGCATTATAAAACTAAGTTTTTGGAAGCATAATGCAATAATTTTTATTGGAAACATTGCAATATCAAGCGAAAATCTCTCCTGATATGCATGAATGTCTAGAAATCAATTTATATGGTGACTAATTACTACATTCACTACTGCAATCTCTCTCTCTCTCTCTCTCTCTCTCTCTCTCTCTCTCTCTCTCTCTCTCTCTCTCTCTCTCTCTCTCTCTGTGAATGTCCTCAAGGCTCGTATAACTCATTTATGGCGTTTTTATGAATACTTTACAGCATCGAGCCATAAATGAAACTGGAACAGGATTAATGTCAGATCTCCGAACAATAGCAAAACACCCACTAATAGCAAGGTGGTTGTTATTTGTAAAGGGTTGGTTTGTCGGCTTCAGGAGAAAGGAATAACTGTAAAGTTCTATTGGGTTCCGTCTCATATTGGTATTTCATTAAATGAAGTTGCCGACAATATGGCCAAGGAGGCCACAAGAAAGCCTGACATTGAGATAGAAACCTCTATGAGCCTTAATAGAATAAAACGAGGAATGAAAATAAAACGAGAGGTTTGGGGAACAGAAAAGGCTTTAAAGATCTTGGATGAGGGCAGCGTCAGTATGAGGCATTATTTGCTTGTTACTGAAAATACTAATGTTACATACGGCAAGGTCCTTTCTAAAGTTAATAATTTTGTTATGAGAATGAGGTTGGGGTATAATTATTGTTGGCAATATATTGATGGTGATGGTATACTCTGTAGATTGTGTGGTGAAGCATACTCGCATACTCTACATCATTATATGTTAGAATGTGATAAACTTAGGGAATTTAGAAATGTTTCTATTGATAGTGTTACTGAGCAAGTTTGCTTTATCTTGAATAATAATATCACAAAAAAAATTGTTAACAAGTTTCCTAGGTTTTACTGGAATAGATAAAGGAGCATTGTAATAAGTTTTGTTGGGGATACATTAGCATGCTAATACATCCCATTTGATGTATCTATATGTCAATAAACTTTTTTGAATTTGAATTCAAATCTAATGTAGCTGTTCACGGAAGGAATTGTTAAGTTATGCCACTCCATTATTTTCTACATGCTTATACAGATTATATATATATATATATATATATATATATATATATATATATATATATATATATACATATATATATATACACACACATATATATATATATACATATATATATATATATATATATATATATATATATATATATAATGTGTGTGTGTGTGTTTTGTGTATTTGCATTGGATAGTTGAGATGTCATATGATACCACTGCATAAAATATGGCAACAAGATTTGTTATATTTTCCAGCGTTCGCTGAGCTTGGACAAGGTTCCGCCTATTTTCTAAGAAGTAGTAAGAAATTCAACTCTTTATTTGTTTTGTCATGGTAACACTAGAGACCTCTGACGAGCGATTCTCCTTAAGTGTCGATGGACTTTTGAATCTAAGTGTACACACACACACACACATATATATATGTGAGATTTCGCCTGGGGCTCTGATCCCGAGGTCGTTAAGAGAATCCAGACATTAATATATCAAAATATATATGGCTTATTTGAATATGAAAAACACGTAAAAATGTGCAAAATTTATCATATATATATATATATATATATATATATATATATATATATATTACAGATATATATATATATATATATATATATATATATATATATTACAGGTGTATATATATATATACATATATATATATATATATAAAATATATATATATATAAATATATATATATATGTGTGTGTGTGTGTGTTTGTTTGTACGTGGTTTTCTAAGTGCGATCAACAGCTTTCTTAAATACCAGGCTCGCGAATACAGACTAACCTTGCATTGGTTAAATAATTGTTTGTTCTATATCTGCGAAGTAAAGCAACCATTTAGATACCTGACTGTTATATGATTGTCGTGGTCCTTAACGAGTCTATAAAACTGAAGATTACGTAGGTAATAATGATGTATATATGCCTCTGTGTGTTGCTGTTGTTGTTGTTGTTGTTGTTGTTGTTGTTTCAGTAGTGATAATAACAATGCATATTATCGTTATAATTAAAAAATATTCTGAATTAACAAGAAGACAGTGTGTTTAACGTGTTAATGAAAGGCATCGCTATAAGCGCGATAAGGATTGAAAAGAAAATGGTGTTCGATATTATTATTGTTATCAGTTGCTAAGCTACAACCCTAGTTAGAAAAGCAGGATGCTATAAGCGGGTTTAACGTGTGGCTGAAAGGCATCGCTACAAACGCTATGAGGATTGTAAAGAAAATGGTGCTTGACCTTACATAATCAGCAGGTTTGCCGTGTTGCTGAAAGGCATCGCTATAAGTGCTATAAGGATCGCAAGTCTTATCATGGAGAGTAATCTTGTATATCAATTATTTTAGTTTTTCGATATTTAGTTTAGTCACAAGAAAAGCATTTTTACATATATTGGTTAAATGTTGAGTATCAAATAGCAGCTGATTATCTGTGTTGGCGTTTTTATCGCTTCATTAAACTTCATATATCTAGAGTGAGCTGAATATCCTTAAATATATAAATTCATCTTTATCTTTTCTATTTATTAATATTATTATTATTATTATTATTATTATTATTATTATTATTATTATTACTTGCTAAGCTATAACCCTAGTTGGAAAAGCAGGATGCTATAAGCCCAGGGGCTCCAACAGGGAAAATAGCCCAGTGAGGAAAGGAAAAAAGAAAAAAGAAAATATTTTAAGAAGAGTGACAACATTAGAATAAATATTTCCTATATAAACTATATAAACTTTAACAAAACAAGAGGGAGGGAAATTAGATAGAATAGTACGCCCGAGTGTACCCTCAAGCAAGAGAACTCTAACCCAAGACAGTGGAAGGACATGGTACAGAGGGTATGGCACTACCCAAGACTAGAGAACAATGGTTTGATTTTGGAGTGTCCTTCTCCTAGAAGAGCTGCTTACCATAGCTAAAGAGTCTCTTCTACCCTTAGCAAGGGGACAGTGGCCACTGAACAATTACAGTGCAGTAACCCCTTGGGTGAAGAGGAATTATTTGGTAATCTCAGTGATGTCAGGTGTATGAGGACAGGAGAATATGTAAAGAATATGCTAGACTATTCGGTTTATGTGTAGGCAAAGATAAAATGAACCGTAACCAGAGAGAAGGATCCAAT
Organism: Palaemon carinicauda; assembly: GCF_036898095.1. Classification (NCBI taxonomy): domain Eukaryota; kingdom Metazoa; phylum Arthropoda; class Malacostraca; order Decapoda; family Palaemonidae; genus Palaemon; species Palaemon carinicauda. The sequence continues at coordinate 19,344,655 of NC_090734.1, forward strand.
GTAATACTGTCTGGCCAGTCAAAAGATGCTGTAACTCTCTAGTGGTAGTATCTCAACGGGTGGCTGGTGCCATGGCCAACCTACTACCTATTCGGCAACCTTAATGCTTTCGACAAAACCCTTTCTCATACATCAATTTATCCTTATGAATTATCTGTAATTATAGAGATTAAGTTATTTTTCCCATAATTGGAATTGAATAATCTCTTTAGCGCTGATTCATATATAACCCAGTTAAGATATAAGGACACATGTCGGAGCATCACTTCAATGGAATCAAATTTCGTCTCGATAAAGCCAAAATTAGCAGATGAAGAGAGGAAAATAGTGAGGCTTCTTCGGTCTCATTTTCGGTGAATTCTTGAATCTTCAGTGAGAATTTCCTATCGCTAATTAGGACACAGAATTTATCCATTGATCTGTTTCCAGCTTGTTGCAGCTTTTCATGTAACATTTCCATAAGATCGAGACGTTTCTATGTGGTAGTAGGTTGGCCAAGGCACCAGCCACCCGTTGAGATACTACCGCTAGAGAGTTATGGAGTCCTTTTAGTGGCCAGACAGTACTAAATTGGATCCTTCTCTCTAGTTACGGTTCATTTTCCCTTGCTAACACACATACCGATTAGTCTGGCCTATTCTTGACAGATTCTCCTCTTTCCTCATACACCTGATAACACTATGATTACCAAACAATTCCTCACCACCCAAGGGGTTAATTACTTCACTGTAATTGTTCAGTAGCTACTTTCCTCTTGGTAAGGGTAGAAGAGACTCTTTAGCTGTGGTAAGCAGCTCTTCTAGGAGAAGGTCACTCTAAAATCAAACCATTGTTCCCTAGTCTTGGGTAATGCCATAACCTCTGTACCATGGTCTTCCACTGTCTTGGGTTAGAGTTCTCTTGCTTGTTTTTTTTTTTAAGTTTTTATAGTTTATATACGAAATATTTATTTTAATGCTGTTACTATTCTTAAAATATCTTATTACTCCTTGTTTCCTTTCCTCACTGGGCTATTTTCCCTGTTGGAGCCCCTGGGCTTATAGCATCCTGCTTTTCCAACTAGGGTTGTAGCTTAGTAAGTAATAATAATAATAATAATAATAATAATAATAATAATGATTCATTTTACATCAAAAGTATTGATGATAAGGAGACGATAGAAATTTAAGTTAGTTAAATCTGTTTTTTTTTTTTTTTAACATTTTAACATTACCATTTTTTTATTCTTTTTATATTTCCCGATTTTTATATAATTTATCTTACCAAACCCGGCCCAAACATTATTAATTTCATAAAACTTGAATCATTACTTCTAGCACTTCTTTTCTTGAATCGGTGGACTTCAGAAGTTTAAATTTGCTGCAAATGTTTTTATGTTGAACAGACTGACATAAGTCTCGCTTTAAGTTTATATATGACAGATCTGTTTTAATGTTGTTACTGATCCTAAAGTATTTTATTTATTACTTCCTTTCTTCACCGGGCTATTTTTCCCTGTTGGAGCCCTTGGTCTTGTAGTATCGTGCATATCCAGCAAGGGCTGTTGGTAAGCTAGTAATAAAAAATGTAATAATAATAATGATACGTGTGTGTGTGTGTGTAAGCGTTTCTGTGGACAGTTTGGAACCATGAAATCCAATGAATAGTCGTGCCAAAATTTGGTTAATTTTAGATTATGTTTTTGCGTAAACATGAACTAAGGTCATTTTTCCATCGGATAATCCCTTAAGGATAAAATCTAAAATATCAGAGAGAGAGAGAGAGAGAGAGAGAGAGAGAGAGAGAGAGAGAGAGAGAGAGAGAGAGAGAGAGAGAGAGAGAGATAGAAGAAGAAAATAGAGAGATGGAAGAGAGGAAGAAAGATAGAGAGAGAACAAGAATATACTTCGTCAAAGAGAATTATGATACACTATGAACATAAAAAAAAACACGAACGCTGAACATTTAAAGAAAAGTTGTTGATATATTTATCATTGAGAAAATATAATCTTAATTCCATTTTGATAATGCATCACTTTCAATTGGAATTGTACTAGATTGTTGACACAACAATTTATAGATATTTGGATGCCACGATAATTTTTTCTTATAATATCCTCTATATAAGAAACGAAAGTAAATTAGGAGATTAAGTTACGAGTGAATTATAAAAGCTTTAAATTTTGAATAATGTATAGATTTCGGTATATGTACAGTATATTGTGTAACATATATATACTTTATGTATACATGTAGATGTATTTGTGTGTGGGCTATGTATATGAGTACCCATCTCTGGTGATATATAATAAATTAAAACACATGCAGATATACGGCTTTAATCATATATATGTAAATTTATATATACATGTATATATATGTATGTATGTATGTATATGTATATGTATATATATATATATATATATATATATATATATATATATATATATATATATATATATATATATATATATATATATAAAGGGCTAAACATCTTTGTCCTGCAGTAGTCTAAAAAGGGCTGCGTTTGTTATTTCTGTTGTGTATAAATATATATATATATATATATATATATATATATATATATATATATATATATATATGTATATATATATATATGTGTGTGTGTGTGTGTACATACATACATATATAGAGATATATATATATATATATATATATATATATATATATATATATATCTATATATGTATGTACATATATATATAAATATGCATGTACATATATATATATATATATATATATATATATATATATATATATATGTGTGTGTATATACATATATATGTATATATACACCAATGCATAGATACGCAAAAAGAACCACGCACATACACACACACACACACACATATATATATATATATATATATATATATATATATATATATATACACACACATACATATCAAATAGAATCACTTGTCTGTCACTTAACACATGGCATATAGTTGAACACTATGACACGCCACTTAACACTTGGCATACTGTTTAGCACTAACATATTATGACATATAGTTGTATTTACCATTTTGTGCGTCAAACATATAATATTTACTCCTTGCAAAACGTCATTCTATGATCTTTCATTATCACAAATTCCATTACTGGATTTAAAATCAATTATATTCTAACAAATTATGAGAACTTATGCCTTTGATGTCAATTTTCTTTGCTGTCATAATTTATATTTCTTAATTACATTTATTCTAGAAAATAAAAGCCATTCCATAAAATATCTCATCTAAGAGGGTTTAAGTGATAAAAACAATGAATACTGTAATTAAAGATGAATAATTATGGTAATTCAAAGTCATTACATACTAGCTGCTGTAATCATTTAGACAGAAATGGGGTCATTAATTTTGTTTGTTTATATACATTAATTGTAAAGAGAATTAATAAACTATAATGAATATCGAACAACAATGGTAGATATGATATAAAGAAGTGAAAAATGTAGGCTATGTATGAAAAAATGTAAAAGAATTATGATATATAGGTATGGTAATCGCGCAATAAAAGTATAAATGAAAGAGGTTAATGGGGGATATAATTCTAAATGTTTGTATGAAGATTTAAGGGAAACACGCCTGAGAGGATATAAACATAAAAAAAAAAAAATATCTTTAGGACTTTTACTTAAGACGAAGAAAGTTATTATATATGACTGCTGTAAAAAGAACAATATTTTTGGAAAAAGGATAAGAAGATCTTAAGTGAATGAATAGTAGTAAAGAATTAAGATTAAGACTTTGATTAATAGAAAGGGATATAAATGAGGAAGAGAGATAATGAAGAAAGTTTAAACAAGAATTTTAATTGATTTGTTAGGATGATTAAGATGTCATAATAGTAACAAAAAGAACAAGTAATGAAAAGCATTAATAAAAAATCTATAAATATCTAGGAATAATATTCAATATTGAATAGATAGGGGGAAAGGGATATAAATGAGGAAGAGAGATATGAAGAAACTTTAAACAAGAAATGTAATTAACTTGTTTGGATGATTAAGGTGTCATAATAGTAACAAAAAGAACAAGTAGTGAAAAAGCATTAATGATAAATATATAGATATTTAGGAATAATATTCAATATTGAATAGATAGAAAATTTATCGAATTTTATTTGCAAGATACAAATAATCGATAAATTTCCTTCCTACCGTCAGTCACTACTCAAAATAGCTGATTATAATAAGAAGGTAATAATTTTTATTGATAAAATTAGATCAAGGTAAAGTATCATTGTTATAACAATATTCAAGAAAATTTTAATTGTATCATGTCATATATAAAATGTATTTTATATGTATTATGAAATATATTATTGTATGTATATATGTATATTATGCATACATATTTACATATATACAAACACATTTATAATATATATATATATATATATATATATATATATATATATATATATATTCATATATGTATATATATATACATATATATATATATATATATATGAGTGTGTATGCGCATAAAAATACATATATATGTACAAGTATACATATGCATGCATATATATATTGATATATATGTATGTATATATAGATTTGGTATATATAGATACATTTGTACATGTATACATATACATGCATATATATATATATATATATATATATATATATATATATATAGATTTATATCTAGTTATTTATGTATATGTATATATACATGCATATACTCTGATATATATATATATATATATATATATATATATATATATATATATATATATATATATATATATATATATATATATATATATATATATACAACGTATTTATATTTGTTGCCACTGAGCTGTAGAAAAGGAACATAAATACGAATTTTTGACCGAGCGCTTTCGTATTGTCATACTTCTTCTGGGACAATTGGTACAAAAAGTCAGTAACAGTTTCATAGTCCCCTCTATAATAGTAATTAAAAAATAGAATACAAAAATCATTAAAATACAACAAACATAAAAAAAAAATTGCTCTATAGACAGTTATGAAAACATAATTGTTTAACTACGTTGTTTAAAAGCAGTTCGTCGAGTTTATACAATCTAGGGGTCCCGTTGATCAATTCTGCAGTTTTTTTTTTTTTCTTTTTTTTTTAATACAGGATTCTAAAACATTAAGTTTTATCAGATCCTTGCAATACAGTATATCTTTTGTCTCTTTTCAATTAATAGTATCTCCACGTTATTTATTTTTTCTTCGTTAGTTTTTTTGGTCGCTGCAACCTTACTATCCTTATGAGTTAAGGATGGGTGGTTGGGGGAGTATATAGGTCTATCTGCTGAGTCAACGGCAGCCATTGCCTGGCTCTCCTTGGTCCTAGCTTGGGTGGAGAGGGGTCTTAGGCGCTGATCATTTAATATATGGTCATTCTCTAGGCAATGTCACTGTCCCTTGCCTCTGCCATTCATGAGTGACCTTTAGACCTCTAAAGGCTAAATGTTTGAGCTGTTGACTAGAGAATTGTGTATTAATTTGAAAATATTTTCATACTTTGTAAAGTTTCTTATAATTTTCCATCGTTTGAATTATGCAAGTCTTAGATACTTGCATGAAAATTATCAAAAAAAAATAAAGAACAGAAATGTCGTAGTGGACATGTTTTGATTAACATTGAAGATTACGTAGAATTTTTAAATTAAAACTATTGTGTTGAAATGAATTACTTGTTCCGTTTCCTGTTCGAACATTATGCTCGTATTGTTCTGATCTGGTTTCGAGATCTCTTCCACTTTCAATGTCATATCTTTTTTATTAAAGTGATTGCATGGAATCTCATAAACACAACCATTGTTTTGTTGAAATTAATTTATAATGTAGATATTCTTCTGAATACTATTCTCGAATGCAACATTAACATCTTTCATTACAGTGATTGCATGGAATCTCACAAATGCATAAACACATCCATTGTTTTGTGCAGGTGAATTTTTAATCTATATATTCTTCTATTATTCTTGAACACAACATTAATCCTGAAAGTTTACATTAATTTAGAAATATTCATTAACACTAAAAGTTTTCATTAATTTAGAAATATTCATTAACACTAAAAGTTTTCATTAATTTAGAAATATTCATTAACACTAAAAGTTTTCATTAATTTAGAAATATTCATTAACACTAAAAGTTTTCATTAATTTAGAAATATTCATTAACACTAAAAGTTTTCATTAATTTAGAAATATTCATTAACACTAAAAGTTTTCATTAATTTAGAAATATTCATTAACACTAAAAGTTTTCATTAATGTAGAAATATTCATGAAGTGATTTTGGAAAGATAAAATAAGAAGGTTTTTTTTTCATAATAAAATCAGTTTTAGAGACAGGTTCATAAAAGGTTTTCCTTGTTTTGTAGAAAGCTTTGTCGATAGAATTCCCCGGGTATTGTAAATTACCTGCAATTTCTCGGTTCTTCCTAAGATCTGCTTCAAGGAATTCAGGGCAACTGACCTGTAGCACCCTTTAAAACAGAAGAATATACCATCAGTTTTGTTCTAAGATGATTCCAGTAAAGATGAACGTAAGAATTCACATTTATCGGTTTGCTATACACCATTGAAAACTCTTAATTTTAATAGGAAATTCTCTGTAAAGATATACTGTTCTCAGCCGTATTTCAGTAAAATACAGGCGACCGTCATTTTACCATTTATCGGTTTGCTATACACTATCACAAAAGCGTAATTTTAATAGGAAATTCTCCGTAAAGATATACTGTTCTCAGCCGTATTTCAGTAAAATACAGGCGACCGTCATTTTACCACACTTCATTATATTTTACTGGTTGGAGACAGTGATATCACTCCTTTACGTCAATATAACCGTTATTCATGACATGATTTTTTGCCGATATTTTACGGCGAATTTTTAACAGTGTAGACTGGTAACTTAAAATCTCTCTATCATTTCTTAAAACTAACGCATCTAAAAAGGCCAACCTATCATCGACTTCTAATTCAATGGTAAATTTTATAGCCAAATCATTTATTACCATTAAATATCTCTTCTCGTCTTTATTGATGGGCCAAGTACAGAATACTGAGTACCCGTCTTTTTTTTTTTCTTTTCTTCAAATCCATATAAAGATTACTTAGTAATAAAAATAAAGCGTTGTTTAGTGGCATCCCAAATATTTTTTCATAATACTTTTTTCCGAAGACGAATTTCCAACCCTTGATGCATAGTTTTATTAATTCTATGATGTTGCTGGAGTCCACAGAAAGTATATTTTTCCATTTCTTTCTTTTAGACATTCGAGTACTTCATTTAATGGTACGGTTGGCTTCATTAATTCCGGTACACTTCACGGTAAGCCAAGGAGACGCCTGACAGTTATGCATTGTAGTTGATAACACCGTGCTTAACAAATGAGAAACTATTGGCAACGCTATCAACTGTATATTGTAGCAGGTAATGCTGTTTTTAGCTATAGAAAAACTTTTTGATGGTTATTTCCTTAATAACACTTCATAGAATTAATAAAAATGCTTTTGATCAGGTGTTTACAAGCTCAGCAACTTTATATTACAGGCAGCGTTGCCAACAGTTTCTCTTCTGCTAAACACAGCGTTACCAGCTTCAATGTACAGCTGTACAGCTGTCCAGCTGTCAGAAGTCTCTTC
>NC_090734.1:19377301-19382301 GCF_036898095.1 Palaemon carinicauda
TATAGATAATTTCCGTAACGTCATATTTAATAAGCTTTGGTAAAATAAACAAAACTAGAGGGGCACTCAGTAGAGAGCATGCCTTCGCCACGCTAAGCAGTTTTATTTTGTTCTTTATTCCACTGCGTACTTGTACTTCGATGTATTTTCTTCAAACTAATGGATTTGTCCTTGGGTCATAACTCACATGTCCACCAAACTTCGTTTAAATTGGTTCAGTAGTTTTTGCGTAATGTTCACAAACAAAAAATAAACTAACAAAATATTTCCGTTTTAACATTGCGATTGTTTTCAAAGTACTGCTATGTACTTGTACTTCGATGTACTTTATCCAGAATGTTCCAGATTCGCCCTTGGGTCATACCTAACAAGGCCAGCAAGTTTTGGGCAAAATCGGTACAGTAGTTTTTTTGTAAAGTTGCTCCCAAATGAACAAACAAACTAACAAACAAACAAACAACAGGGTTGAATACGTAGCCTCGATTTTGGCGAAGGCAACTATAAAACGCTCAAACTGCGGAGTTCATTTCCCGTAGACTATCTATAAAATTATCTAAAAGAAAAAAATAATAATAATAATAATAATAATAATAATAATAATAATAATAATAATAATAATAATAATAATAATAATAATATATTTGTTTAAATACTGTTCAATAGCTTTTATGACACAATCCTTAAATGGCTTCACGACTGGAAGTTCTTAACGAATATAGTGTTTTTCGAATAAATTTCGCAACACACCCTGTTCGCATAACGATGTTGCATTCGTTACTTAATATCCGGTGCTGATCGTATATTGCTTTACTTTAAGCAAAGTCATTTTAGTTAACCCAAGAATTTATTTTGCTAGTTGTATTTGTTTGAAAATATATCTGTTTTTTTTTTTCTCGGTTGGTCATATGATAATTCATACACGCACACGCACACTCATATATATATATATATATATATATATATATATATATATATATATATATATATATATATGTGTGTGTGTGTGTGTATCTATATGTGTATTTATGTATGTATATATGTGCATATGCTGTATACAGGTGTATATATGTATATATATATATATATATATATATATATATATATATATATATATATATATATATATATATATATATGTATTATGTGTATATATATTATATATATGTATATATATAAAGTATATATAAATTTATATATACAGTATATATATGTATATATATACATATGTGTGTGTTTGAAAGGGAGAGAAAGAGTGCATGTATATATGTATCCTTTTATCTGTTTTAATATGTAATTAAATACAATAACTAAATATACTTCTATTATGTTTAACCTTTTGCACATCAAAAGCTCCAATCCAAAAGAGAATCTCCAATCCAAAAGAGAAACTAACCCTCATCACATCACAAATTTTTAATTATTAAAATCATGCAAAAAAAAAATTAATAGAAAACAAGTCTGAAATTTAATCAACCAATAAAACAATCTTTCACAGAAAACAATTTTCACATTTATGAAAACTATCTGAACGTCATGAATAATATTTTGTCTCCTCCGTCAATTTACCTTCATTAATTTGAAAGCAGTTCAAAGGGAATATCAAATAAACGTATAAGGACAAAGTCAACACTAATAAAGGTCACGCCATCGCATGTTGATGGCTGAAATACGATCAAGTAGGGAAATATATTTCCTTGTTTAATTGGAAAGAGAAGATCGAGATGATGTGATGAATTGTGTTTCGTTTCATGTGTGGTCTTAGTAACAGATTCAAGGTGCTTTGTGGTGGTCTAATGGTCACGAGTATGATATTAAAACATATTGCATGCAGATTTTATCGTTATATACCTGTGTGTGTATCTATCTATCTATCTATATATATATATATATATATATATATATATATATATATATATATATATATATATATATATATATATATATATATACATATATATATATATGTGTATATATATATATATATATATATATATATATATATATATATATATATATGTATGTATATGTGTGTGTTTGTGACAGCTTCTTTCCGATGCAATTTTATTGAAGATTGGCCAGGGCACCAGCCATCCGTTGAGATACTACCTCTAGAGCGTTATATGGTCCTTTGACTGGCTAGACAGTACTACATTGGATCCTTCTCTCTGGTTACGGTTCACTTTCCTTTTGCGTACACATACTGTACACCGAATTGTCTGGCCTATTTTTTTACAGATTTTCATCTGTCCTCATACACCTGACAGCACTGAGATTACCAAACTTTTCTTCTTCACCCATGGAGTTAACTACGGCACTGTAATTGTTCAGTGGCTACTTTCCTCTTGGTAAGGGTAGAAGAGACTCTTTAGCTATGGTAAGCATCTCTTCTAGGAGAAGGCCACTCCGAAATCAAACCATCGTTCTTTAGTCTTGGGTAGTGCCATAGCCTCTGTACCATGGTCTTCTACTGTCTTGGGTTAGAGTTCTTTTGCTTGAGGGTACACTCAGGCACACTATTCTATCTAATTTCTCTTCCTCTTGTTTTGTTAGTTTTTATAGTTTATAAAGGAAATATCCATTTTAAGGTTACTGTTCTTAATATGTTTTAGTTTTCCTTGATTCTTTTCCTCACTGGGCTATTTGCTCTTTTAGAGCCCCTGGCCTTATAGCATTCTGCTTTTCAAGCTAGAGTTGTGGCTTAGGAAGTAATGATAATATATACATTACATACATATATATGTATGTATATAAAAGTATATATATATATATATATATATATATATATATATATATATATATATATATATATATATATATATATATATATATATATATATGCTTTTGCGACACAGCTTCTCTCCGATGCAATTTTATTGAAGGTGTGTGTGTATATATATATATATATATATATATATATATGTGTGTGTGTGTGTGCGTGTGTGTGTGTATACATACAGTGTATATATATATTATATATATAAATGAATATACATATGCGTATATACATATATATACATATATATATATATATATATATATATATATATATACTTGACACTTTTGCATACTTTAATTTCGACGCAGGGAAAGTCTATCCCTTACAAGTAATGAATAGCCCAGTCACACTTGAACAACAGCTTCCCTGATCTAATCTCTGTTTTTACGAGATTTTTCCGCCTGACACATCCATTCCTGTCTGCAATAAAGAGGGGGAGAGAGTAGACCAGGAGACATTTACAGAATATTCCCGTTCCGAGAATATCGAAGTTCAGGTGACTTGTTATTAAACTTGCCCTGAAGCGAGTTTGCTTTCAAGGCGAAGATTAATTTTCCTTAGGCTTTTGGCGAAGTCAGTTTAAGCATTGCGTTTCAGGGGGATAGATGGAAGTTATGCCGTGATCAGAAAAGCTGTACTAGTCAGGGCCCACCCATACTAGGTTGGTTTGTTATGAGCCGTCAGACCAAAGTCTCCTAAGATCACCCATCTCGTGTGGACAGCGTGATGATGAAAATGGCCAGCCACCAGACATGACCGAGACATGTCTGAGGCCTTTGTCCAGCAGTAGACTAGAAGGGGTGGCATTTGTTGTTGTGTATATATACATATATATATATATATATATATATATATATATATATATATATATATATATATCATCATCATCTCCTCCTACGCCTATTGACGCAAAGGGCCTCGGTTACATTTCGCCAGTCATCTCTATCTTGAGGTATTAAATCAATACTTGTCCATTCATCATCTCCTACTTCGCACTTCATAGTCCTCAGCTATGTAGGCCTGGGTCTTCCAACTCTTCTAGTGCCTTGCAGAGCCCAGCTGAACGTTTGGTGAACTAATCTCTATTGGGGAGTGCGAAGAGCATGCCCAAACCATCTCCATCTACTCTCTCGTCATGATCTCGTCCACATATGGCACCCGAGTAATCTCTCTTATAGTTTTTATGAATATGATATATTTTTTTTTTTATTTTGCATCATTGCTACGTTTGGGGAAGATAGATGGAAGTCAGTTGTAAGAGAATGTCAATGTCTGAGATGTTATTATGAATATGATATATATATTTTTAATATTACATCATTGATAATAATTTTTCAGTAGTTTAGAAATTATGTTATTTGTGCTAATATTGTAATTATAAATATTGAACTGTAAAGAAAGGTATGTATAGTTTTTCCAATGTCTACCCTTTTAAGAAAAGAGAGCTTTTAGTTTTCGCGAGGAAGAGATTAAAGTAAATCACTAGATGGCAACCGCCAGCCCTGCTTCCTGAGCACTTCCTAACCCAGTTAACGGCCATATGATTTTTCTAAACTTCTATCTAATTATCTACTTATCTACTTTAATCTTTAACTCAAGACATTTTTTTTCTTCTTATTTCCACTGCGTTGATTTTGAACTTAGGCCCGCTCAAGGCTGGATTAATTTCTACCGGCACATGACCATACCGTTCCTACGAAAAGCTCGCGCCGGGTTGTTGGAGCCCATCTGCCTACCTACTGAGTAATCAAGTCATTTTCATGGTTCCCCCAGGTACTAACTTAGGCACTGAACTGCTACTTTTTAGCCTTTCAGGAAATACCTTTAAGTAAACCAAGAGATTAGACGTGTAGGTTAACAAGTGCGTGAACTGATAGAAATTATAAATACATTCATACATATAATTAATCAAACAGACTAAAATCTGAAGACAAAATCGATTAGGTAGTAACAAGCAAGAAGGTTTCCATAGAAAAAGTTTCAATTTTTTCACATTTCGTCATCAAAAAATGTGTAAAACAATAGAAATTATAAATGCATTCATACAAATATTAATTAAACAGACTAAAATCTGAAGACAAGATCGATTAGGAGGTAACAAGCAAAGTTTCCATGGAAAAAGTTTCAAAATTTTCAAATTTCGTCATCAAAAAATGTGTGAAGCAATAGAAATTATAAATACATTCATACAAATATTAGTTAAACAGACTAAAATCTGAAGACA
>NC_090734.1:19387301-19402301 GCF_036898095.1 Palaemon carinicauda
ACTATTACTAACAATAGTCCCCTTTTCTTTCAGAATGATGTTTGGCAACAAGGTCGTTAACGCAAGAAGGTAAATATGGATGATCCCAACATTGTCACTCGTGAGACTCTCGACTCTATTGGAGGTGAGCATTCGTGTCCCTTCTGCTTTGGTAAGTAACAAAGTTTTTACTCCCATTGTAGACTTTTTATTATCTTCGCCAAAATCGAACATTTTGCGAAGGGTGTATATTCACCTCTGTCTGTTAGTTAAGTTTCTTAGTTAATTGTTTTGTTTGTTTGCTTGTGAGCAACTTTACTAAAAAACAACTATACCGATTTTGACCAAACTTGGTACTCATGCTGGGTATGACCCAAAAATGAATCTGACATTTTGGATAAAGTACATCAAAGTACATGTACGCGGCAGCACTTTGAAAATAATTGCAGTGTTAAGTAAATTTCATACAGTATATGTTTTCAGATTTTTAATACCATTGTGCAAAAACTACAGAACCAATTTCAACGAAACTTTATAGACATGTGGGATATGACACAATCCAAGTACAAGTATGTACAAGTATGTAGGGAAGTTAAGATTGCTCCCCTAGTTCACTATACGAGGTTTTTACTATGACATGGTAGCTGTTCTCTAAATCACCTAGATATAATACAAACGTTTTTTAAATTAATCAAATCTCCCAATTTATTCCTTCGATATCAATAAGGAAAAAAATCCTAGCGAATGAAATTCGTAATGAAATAATAAACTAAATACTCATGTATATGAGTTTGGGTCCAATCATTATCCTGTATTTTTCTATTACACTTGAAAATATTTCTTTCAAAAAACAATTAAAATTGTTTCTACACAAATTATTTTTTATCGACATCATCTTCCTTCGATCTTCTTAGTCCCACTGTATAGCAGGGTCGGTCGCTTGAATCAACTTTTTCCATCTATTTCTATTCCTTGCATCTTCTTCCACTAGCCGCACCTCACCACATCCATCCATCTGATCCTCTACTGCCTCACATTCCTCCTCCTCCTCCTCCTCCTCCTCCTCTTCCTCCTCCTCCTCTTCCTCCTCCTCCTCCTCCTCCTCTTCCTCCTCCTCCTCTTCCTTTTCCTCCTCTTCCTTTTCCTCCTCCTCCTCTTCCTCCTCCTCCTCTTCCTCCTCCTCCTCTTCCTCCTCCTCCTCTTCCTTTTCCTCCTCCTCCTCCTCTTCCTCCTCCTCCTCCTCTTCCTCCTCCTCATCCTCCTCCTCCTCTTCCTCTTCCACCTCCTCTTCCTCTTCCACCTCCTCTTCCTCTTCCACCTCCTCTTCCTCTTCCACCTCCTCTTCCTCCTCTTCCTCCTCCTCTTCTTCTTCCACCTCCTCTTCCTCCTCCTCCTCCTCTTCCTCTTCATCTTCCTCTTCCTCCTCCTCCTCCTCCTCCGCCTCTTCCTCCTCCTCCTCCGCCTCTTCCTCCTCCTCCTCCTCCCCATAACTGGCATGTACTTAGCTCTCTTGGTTGTTATCGACATTTAATTACATACTGACAATCATTCAGGCCATTTTTCGAAAGAAAAATATTTGTTTTGTTATTTTCAGAAACTAGATCAATTTCAGTGCTGAAATATCTTTTTTTTTTTATTGTTATTTTCGTGTATTGGATAACATTGCAATTTTGGACTTGCTATTATTAATTATCTTGTATTTAATTATCTTTTAGCTTTTATCTTTTATTTATGATTTAGAACTTACTACTTTTTCGCGTTAACTTTCAGAAACTGGGGATCTTTTTGTCTTGAAACTCGCTACTTTTTTTCACGGTAAATTCAGACCCTGGGTATCTTTCAGATTTAGAACGTGCTACTTTTTTCACAGTAATTTTCAGAAACTATGAATCTTTCAGGTTTGGAAGTTACTACTTTTCAGTTATTTTCCGATTCTGGGAACTTTATCTTTTAACTTGCAACTTTCGTAATTGTCGTTATTTTTCATCTCATTATTAATGGACGTTTTTTTTCGAATTTTGAAACTTGCTAATTTTGTGGTTGTCATTTTTAAAAACAAGATATTTCCCGGTATTTGAAAATTTTGGCATTGGGTATGTCTTCAATTGCTATTCTAAGAATTTTGTTATCTTTCAGTTTTGGAACTTTCTATTTTTGAGCAGATAATTTTTATAAACTTGTGCCTCTTTCATTTTTCATTCTACCTACTTCTACATCTGTCACTTTCAGAAATTAAACATCCTTAACATATCAGGCTACGAATATTTTCATAAATCTTTGTTTATGAATACTTTTAATGAAACTTAGCACTAAGGTTCCCTATAGATTATATATCCTGCGAACAGTGGAATAATCATCATCAAGACACATATAACATGATATATATATATATATATATATATATATATATATATATATATATATATATATATATATATATATATATATATATATATACATATCCTTAACATTTCAGGCAACGAAATAGTTTTTTTTTTTTTTAAATAAAATTAGTTTGTGAATTTCTTATTGTTTTTAGGGATTCAATACCCTTTGTCTATGAGGGTTTCAGTTCTGAATTTCAGAACTTTTAGGATCTTGGTGTCTTAAGCTTCGGATTAAAGTTTCATGCGTTTATGGGGGCCTCTATGGTGTAAAGTAAAACCGTAACAATTTGAACATCAATGATAGAACTCCCAGGATTTTTTATACTTGAAGGGTTCTAGGGACTAATTCTTATTAGCTGCTTTTCCTACCTATTTGAACATGGATGGTTTTAACTCTAAGAATTTTAATACACTGTTGAAATTTGCTCAAAAAAAAAATCCTGGCAGAAATGTTGCCAGATATTTAGTTTTAAAATCGGATATATTGACGTAAAGGAGTGATATCACTGTTACCAACCAGTAAAAGATGATAACAAAGTATGGTAAAATTACGATCGCCTGTATTTTATTGAAATACGGCTAAGAACAGTATATTTTTACGGAGAATTTCCGATTTAAAATTACGGGTTTTTTTAACAATGTGCCTGAGAGATCTGAGACTTAAATTGCCCTAGTGTCCTGAATCTTAGTAATTAAACGATGCAATTACAAGAACAGGATGTTCTGAACTTGTGTAATTTTAGCAGTTGAGGAGCCGAATCGTTCTTGTTTCTAATGTTTGATTACAAACACTCTTCTAATTATCGAGCTGAATGACCTGAACTTTATGATTAGTTCAAGTTCCCAAATTATTAACTGGATGACCTGAACTTAATCATTTGTTCAAGTTCCCTAAATATTAACTGGATGACCTGAACTTTATCATTTGTTCAAGTTCCCAAAATATTAACTGGATGACCTGAACTTTATCATTTGATCAAGTTCCCTAAATATTAACTGGATGACCTGAACTTAATCATTTGTTCAAGTTCCCTAAATATTAACTGGATGACCTGAACTTTATCATTTGTTCAAGTTCCCAAAATATTAACTGGATGACCTGAACTTTATCATTTGTTCAGGTTCCCAAAATATTAACTGGATGACCTGAACTTTATCATTTGTTCAAGTTCCCTAAATATTAACTGTATGACCTGAACTTTATCATTTGTAGTTCCCAAAATATTAACTGGAGGACCTGAACTTTTATCATTTATTTAAGTTCCCAATATACCAATGACTCGATGACCTGAACTTTATGATTAGTTTAAGTTCCCAAAATATTAACTGGATGACCTGAACTTTATCATTTGTTCAGGTTCCCAAAATATTAACGGGATGACCTGAACTTTATCATTTGTTCAGGTTCCCAAAATATTAACGGGATGACCTGAACTTTATCATTTGTTCAGGTTCCCAAAATATTAACGGGATGACCTGAACTTTATCATTTGTTCAAGTTCCCAAAATATTAACGGGATGACCTGAACTTTATCATTTGTTCAAGTTCCCAAAATATTAACGGGATGACCTGAACTTTATCATTTGTTCAAGTTCCCAAAATATTAACGGGATGACCTGAACTTTATGATTAGTTTAAGTTAAGTTCCCAAAATATTAACTGGATGACCTGAACTTTATCATTTGTTCAAGTTCCCAAAATATTAACTGGATGACCTGAACTTTATCATTTGTTTAAGTTCCCTAAATATTAATTGGATGACTTGAAATTTATTATTTGCTTAAGTTCCCAAAATATTAACTGGATGACCTGAACTTTATCATTTGTTCAAGTTCCCTAAATATTAACTGGATGACCTGAACTTTATGATAAGTTTAAGTTCCCAAAATATTAACTGGATGACCTGAACTTAATCATTTGTTCAAGTTCCCTAAATATTAACTGGATGACCTGAACTTTATCATTTGATCAAGTTCCCTAAATATTAACTGGATGACCTGAACTTAATCATTTGTTCAAGTTCCCTAAATATTAACTGGATGACCTGAACTTTATCATTTGTTCAAGTTCCCAAAATATTAACTGGATGACCTGAACTTTATCATTTGTTCAGGTTTCCAAAATATTAACTGGATGACCTGAACTTTATCATTTGTTCAAGTTCCCTAAATATTAACTGTATGACCTGAACTTTATCATTTGTAGTTCCCAAAATATTAACTGGAGGACCTGAACTTTTATCATTTATTTAAGTTCCCAATATACCAATGACTCGATGACCTGAACTTTATGATTAGTTTAAGTTCCCAAAATATTAACTGGATGACCTGAACTATATCATTTGTTCAGGTTCCCAAAATATTAACGGGATGACCTGAACTTTATCATTTGTTCAGGTTCCCAAAATATTAACGGGATGACCTGAACTTTATCATTTGTTCAGGTTCCCAAAATATTAACGGGATGACCTGAACTTTATCATTTGTTCAAGTTCCCAAAATATTAACGGGATGACCTGAACTTTATCATTTGTTCAAGTTCCCAAAATATTAACGGGATGACCTGAACTTTATCATTTGTTCAAGTTCCCAAAATATTAACGGGATGACCTGAACTTTATGATTAGTTTAAGTTAAGTTCCCAAAATATTAACTGGATGACCTGAACTTTATCATTTGTTCAAGTTCCCAAAATATTAACTGGATGACCTGAACTTTATCATTTGTTTAAGTTCCCTAAATATTAATTGGATGACTTGAAATTTATTATTTGCTTAAGTTCCCAAAATATTAACTGGATGACCTGAACTTTATCATTTGTTCAAGTTCCCTAAATATTAACTGGATGACCTGAACTTTATGATAAGTTTAAGTTCCCAAAATATTAACTGGATGACCTGAACTTAATCATTTGTTCAAGTTCCCTAAATATTAACTGGATGACCTGAACTTTATCATTTGATCAAGTTCCCTAAATATTAACTGGATGACCTGAACTTAATCATTTGTTCAAGTTCCCTAAATATTAACGGGATGACCTGAACTTTATCATTTGTTCAGGTTCCCAAAATATTAACGGGATGACCTGAACTTTATCATTTGTTCAGGTTCCCAAAATATTAACGGGATGACCTGAACTTTATCATTTGTTCAGGTTCCCTAAATATTAACGGGATGACCTGAACTTTATCATTTGTTCAGGTTCCCAAAATATTAACTGGATGACCTGAACTTTATCATTTGTTCAGGTTCCCAAAATATTAACGGGATGACCTGAACTTTATCATTTGTTCAGGTTCCCAAAATATTAACGGGATGACCTGAACTTTATCATTTGTTCAGGTTCCCAAAATATTAACGGGATGACCTGAACTTTATCATTTGTTCAGGTTCCCAAAATATTAACGGGATGACCTGAACTTTATGATTTTTCAACTTCATGTCTATGAGATGAGTTCTAGAATTGGAAGAATTGTCAGGTTTAAATTGGAGTCATTTAGTCTCTTATTTATTGCTATCCTAACACCGGAAAATTCTAAAAAAATTTATAAAATTCATCCCTCAAACAGTGTCTAAAGATGATTTTTCCTTAATTCATTATTTATTTTTTGTTCACGTGCAACTAAATCTTAGATTTATTTTTTTTTCATATTTCCTATTTATTTGCTAGGAAGTCTATTCTGTATAAAAAATTTCCTGCACTTTAAAATTTCATTTTCTTTAATTTCTTTATATCTTTCCTCATCTCTTTCGTTCCTTTATTCTTTTTATAATATTTTTTGATTAACCTTTTGCAATCCTTTCCCCGGCTTTCTCTCTACCTATCAAATAATATATTCCTATTAAGATTGTTAATGAATCCCGAATATTTTTTCCTACATTTTTTTTTTTTTTTTACTTCACGTTTCATTCATTTCTAACTGTTATGTATTCCTAATTCTAGTTTGTGTTCAAGTAAAATACATCAAGACTCCTCCAACAAAACTTTTACTAACTGCCTTTCTTACAAAACTCCATTCACCATGAAGGTGAACTTGACAACAAACAGCTGAGAAAAGATATAGTTACATTGTTCAACTGCTTCTTTAGCTCGTTAAAACTATTAGAAGGGTAATTACATAACACTAACAAGTACGATTTCACCCTTGACCATTTTGAATGTATTGAAAAATAGTTATTTGTCACTGATTTTCATATTTTCTTTTAATTTATAATTTTTATAATTTCCGTATGATTGCGATTCTCATTACGATAAGACAAGGAAGAAAGAAATCTAAGACTTTAAAGTACACTGTTAAAAAAAACCGTAATTTTAATCGGAAATTCTCCGCAAAAAATATGCTGTTCTCGGCCGTATTCCAGTAAAATACAGGCGACCGTAATTTTTACCCTAATTTGTTATATTTTTTATGGGTTGGTGCCGTAATATCACTCCTTTACGTCAATACATCCATTAACCTTTTTTTTTTCTTTTTTCCTTTTTTCCCCGTTTTTTCTTTTTTTACGGTAAATTTTTAACAATGAAGTCTGTGAATGGTAACCCAATGCACCAGTCTCTTACATGCTACTGTATCTGACAAGATATTTATTTTTCTCTTTATTAAGATCTCAAAGAAATATAGACTTTGAAGTAAGTCTGTAAATGGTAACCCAATATAACAGTCTCTTACATACATCTGATAAGAGATATTTATTTTCCTCTTTATTAAAATCTTAAAGAAATTTAGACTTTAAAGTAAAGTCTGTGAATAGTAACCCAATGCACCAGTCTCTTCCATGCATCTGACAAGAGATATTTATTTTTCCTTTATTAAAATCTTAACAATTTCTTTACGACACTACCTACTCGGATGTCCCATTCGTACATGAATACAGGAGATTGAGAGAGAAATACGCTCTGTGTACAGACGTAAAAGAATATAATGGCAAACACCTACAAAAGAAAATAAAAATACTGCAATAAACGTCATGACAGAATTCGTAAAAATGTTAAAGTACTAATCCGAGCTTTCGCGTGACCGGATAGAAAACGGAAATGAACAGCAGGTGGACACGCGATGGAGGAAAAAATATAGTCCCCCTTAAAATCTCCGTTTTCTAAATATCTATTCTGACAGCTTCATGCACGAGGTTTCTTCTTTACGAGTTCCTTCTTATTCTGTTAGTAAAAATGCAGACTTTATTCTATGATATTTTCATCGTGTTTTCGTGTGCCTTCGAGCAATCTCCTGTGTCAGGGAGATGTAGTTCGTAGAATATACGTCGTCGTTGATGCCGTGCGAATTTAAAGAAAGTTCCTTCTAACTATTTCCAAATCTTTCGAGTTGTGAGAGTAAATTCAAAGAAAGTTGTCGTTACTCTTTTTCCAAATAAAAAAACTTTGAATGAGTTAGAATGACGAAATAGTTTATAACCAAGTAAAAGACCTATATTTTACCTTGATTCGAGAGTAAAGTATTCATAAAGTCGAAATTAAAATATGTAAAGAAACAATATGGTAACGTCCCTGACTAGTGAATGTCAGACTGGGGTTAGATTCCCGCTCTAACTCCATAGTTTCTTTGGTCGCTGCACCTTCACCATCATTGTGAGCTAAGGATGTGGGGTTTGGGGGAGCCTATAGGTCTATCTGCTGAATCAACAGGAGCCATTGCATAGCCCTCCCTGGTCCTAGCTTGGGTGGATAGTAGGCTTGGGGACTGATCATATGTATATAAGGGCAGTCTGGATCTATCTGCTGGGTCATCAGCAGCCATTGCCTGGCCTTCCTTGGTTCTAGCTTGGGGGGAGAGGGGGCTTGGGCGTTGATCATATATTTATAATATATATATATATATATATATATATATATATATATATATATATATATATATTGTGTGTGTGTGTGTGTGGTCAGTCTGGGTGTACCTGCTGAGTCATGAGCAGCCATTGTCTGGACCTTCTTGGTCCTAGCTTGGTCGCTGATCATATGTATATATGGTCAGTCTCTAGGGCCTTATCCTGCTAGATAGGGCAATGTCAATGTCCCTTGCCTCTGCCATTCATGAGCGGCCTTTAAACCTTTAAGAGTCTCTCATTTTGCAATGTTTCGATCAACTCGACACATTATTGCACAGCATTTGCAATCCCCCCCACTGACCCCCGCCCTCCAAAAATAAATCAACGATGAAAGTGTTCATTGCACACAGAAAAAAAAATATTAAAACCAGCTAGTGTTGGTGCCTCAAAACAAGGACAAATCCAATATGCATAAGCCCTTTGTTGCAATAAATGCGATTCCGGCATTTCTCTCTAAAAAAACAATTTGTTACCAACATGTTGCAGCGGATTCATGCAGTCTGACCGAGAAACAGACAGACAGACAGACACACTGACTGACTGACAGATAGAGAAGATTTAATCTCACGCTCATTTTTTATTTTATTTTTTTCTATTTTTGTTGCAGCTGTGACGTAACAGGATATACGATTACGCTTGGGGGTCAGGAAAGAAGTTTATATATATATATATATATATATATATATATATATATATATGTGTGTGTGTGTGTGTGTGTGTGTGTGTGTGTGTGTGTGTGTGTGTGTGTGTGGTAACGCAAAAGGTTAGGAAACAGATAAACAGATAAACATGTGCGCTTTTGAAGTAGATGAAACCAATTTATTTCGATTGTTTTCATATATATATATATATATATATATATATATATATATATATATATATATATATATATATAAATCTTCTTCTTGTTCTTCCTTGTCTGCATCTTTTCCCACTTTTATGTGGGGTCGATGTTTCTGGACAGCGTTCTCCATCTACCTGTATATATATATATATATATATATATATATATATATATATATATATATATATATATATACATATATATATATATATATATATATATATATATATATATATATATATATATATATATATATATATATATATATATATACATGAATGTATGTATGCATGCATGTATTCAGCATCAAGTTATTTCCCCTAACATGGAATTACGTTAGGGGGAAAATACTATTGTCACAATAACATTTTAATGCCCTGAACAAACATCACACGTTTCATACACGTACAAAGAGGGTTTATTTCTAATACCTCTTTCTTCCATCTACCGCATTCTTTCCTTGTCTTCCTCTCTTCTTCCTTCCTAACACATTTTTCTATTCGGTTTTCTTTTGTTTCGTAATATTTGCCTATGACTGTTATCCACCATGTTTTTGGTGGCCTGGTGGTAAACGTCCTTGCCTGGTGATCGTCAGACTGGGGTTAAGAATCCCGCTTAATTTCGTTAGTTCCTTTAGTCACTGCAACCTCACCATCCTTGTGAGCTAAAGATGGGGGTTTGGGGGAGCTTATAGGTCTATCTGCTGAGTCATCAGCAGCCATTGTCTGGTCCTCCTTGGTCCTAGCTTGGGTGGAAAGGGGTTTGGGCGCTGATCATATATATATATATATATATATATATATATATATATATATATATATATATATATATATATATGGTCAGTCTCTAGGCCATTGTCCTGCTTGATAGGGCAATGTCACTGTCCCTTGCCTCCGCCATTCATGAGAGATCTATAAATAAAGATGCTGAATTGCCCGTCAGTGCCTTGACTACGTCATTATAAATATTTCAGTTTATGAAGATATTAAGATATTCTTTCCTAATACCATTAAGAGGTCAAAGCATGTATGAAATGTTTGAATCAACATCCTATTTTGAGAAGAAATTTAAAAGAGTATAGGAAGAGAAAAAATAATTGATTTTTGGTACTCAAATATTACTGTTAAAGTAAAAGAAAATAACTAGGTGAAAAGCTACAATCAACATTCGAGGAAGAAATTTAAATGAGTATAAGAAAGGAAAAAGAAAATTAATTTATTTTCGGTACTCTAATATTACTAATATTCACACACATGAAAAAAAAAAACTGTACACTCTATAATTATGTATTGTTTCACGTGCAAAAAAAAAAAAAAGAAAAAAAAAACATGCTCCAAAGTTAACATTCAACATCAAAGAAAGAAAAAGACAGTCACAAGAATTGTGCAAATCTTAATCATATAAGTCATTCGTACCACAACATCAAACAAAAATACACCATACAGTGTCATATCTCGTAAATCTGAAACTGTATAAACTATGACAATCAATATGTCTTTATAAAAAAAAAGTCTGGCTATGGCTTTTTCTTCCGTTAAAATTAAATGGAATTTTATTCAAATTTTATTTTCAAGAGAGAAAATCGTGAATTTCCTGCACTGAAACTTTATTTTCTTAAAGCATTTATATATATATATATATATATATATATATATATATATATATATATATATATATCTTTCCTCATCCCTCACGTTCCTTTATATTTTTATAATCAATTCTTGATTAACCTTTTTCAATACGAGTCTATCACCAGATAAGATTGTCTATATCGTTTGGAAACATATTAAAAGAAGGTGAAGGCTCACTGTTCTGAGGACATCACCAGATACAGTTGAACCCCAAAACAATAATTGCCATAAATTTAGCTCTTTTTTCCAGTATAAGCACTTCCCCTGTGGACTACTAAATCCAATGTTGATAGGATGGAATGGAGCGATCCATTCTGATATATAACGCTATTCTGTTCTTCCTTGCTTTGATTTAATAGGGCATTTTTCGTTTTCTTATGTATGTATGTATATATATATATATATAAATATATATATATATATATATATATATATATATATATATATATATATATATATATATATATATATATACAGTATATATATATATATATATATATACATATATATATATACATATATATTCTCGTATATACACACACATATATATTTATATATATATACATATACAGATACTTGTATGTAATATAAATGTGCATGTATGTAGGTATGATAAATTTTGTACATTTTTACGTGTTTTTCATATTCAAATAAGCCATATATATTTTTGATATATTAATGTCTGGATTCTCTTAACGACCTCGGGATCAGAACCCCAGGCGAAATCACACAAAGACAAGAGCTTGGCTCCGGCCGGGAATCGAACCCTGGTCGGCAAGCTTATATAGACAGTGACTAACCCACTTGGCCACGAAGAAAGATAAAAGTCAATGACAATTCTACTGTACTTATACCTGTCGAATTCAGGTATTTTGTACTTAGAATTGAAATCAACCCATCTTCACCATCGTAGCTAATTGGTAGTTTGTTACTTGGCATTCAATTAATGATAAATTTTGCACATTTTTACGTGTTTTTCATATTCAAATAAGCCATATATATTTTTGATACATTAATGTCTGGATTCTCTTAACGACCTCGGGATCAGAGCCCCAGGCAAAATCACACAAAGACAAGAGCTTGGCTCCGGCCTGGAATCGAATCCTGGTCGGCAAGCTTATATAGACAGTGACTAACCCACTTGGCCACGAAGAAAGATAAAAGTCAATGACAATTCTACTGTACTTATACCTGTCGAATTCAGGTATTTTGTACTTAGAATTGAAATCAACCCATCTTCACCATCGTAGCTAATTGGTAGTTTGTTACTTGGCATTCAATTAATGATAAATTTTGCACATTTTTACGTGTTTTTCATATGCAAATAAGCCATATATATTTTTGATATATTAATGTCTGGATTCTCTTAACGACCTCGGGATCAGAGCCCCAGGCGAAATCACACAAAGACAAGAGCTTGGCTCCGGCCGGGAATCGAACCCTGGTCGGCAAGCTTATATAGACAGTGACTAACCCACTTGGCCACGAAGAAAGATAAAAGTCAATGACAATTCTACTGTACTTATACCTGTCGAATTCAGGTATTTTGTACTTAGAATTGAAATCAACCCATCTTCACCATCGTAGCTAATTGGTAGTTTGTTACTTGGCATTCAATTAATGATAAATTTTGCACATTTTTACGTGTTTTTCATATTCAAATAAGCCATATATATTTTTGATATATTAATGTCTGGATTCTCTTAACGACCTCGGGATCAGAGCCCCAGGCGAAATCACACAAAGACAAGAGCTTGGCTCCGGCCAGGAATCGAACCCTGGTCGGCAAGCTTATATAGACAGTGATTAACCCACTTGGCCACGAAGAAAGATAAAAGTCAATGACAATTCTACTGTACTTATACCTGTCGAATTCAGGTATTTTGTACTTAGAATTGAAATCAACCCATCTTCTCCATCGTAGCTAATTGGTAGTTTGTTACTTGGCATTCAATTAATGATAAATTTTGCACATTTTTACGTGTTTTTCATATTCAAATAAGCCATATATATTTTTGATATATTAATGTCTGGATTCTCTTAACGACCTCGGGATCAGAGCCCCAGGCGAAATCACACAAAGACAAGAGCTTGGCTCCGGCCGGGAATCGAACCCTGGTCGGCAAGCTTATATAGACAGTGACTAACCCACTTGGCCACGAAGAAAGATAAAAGTCAATGACAATTCTACTGTACTTATACCTGTTGAATTCAGGTATTTTGTACTTAGAATTGAAATCAACCCATCTTCACCATCGTAGCTAATTGGTAGTTTGTTACTTGGCATTCAATTAATGATAAATTTTGCACATTTTTACGTGTTTTTCATATTCAAATAAGCCATATATATTTTTGATATATTAATGTCTGGATTCTCTTAACGACCTCGGGATCAGAGCCCCAGGCGAAATCACACAAAGACAAGAGCTTGGCTCCGGCCAGGAATCGAACCCTGGTCGGCAAGCTTATATAGACAGTGATTAACCCACTTGGCCACGAAGAAAGATAAAAGTCAATGACAATTCTACTGTACTTATACCTGTCGAATTCAGGTATTTTGTACTTAGAATTGAAATCAACCCATCTTCACCATCGTAGCTAATTGGTAGTTTGTTACTTGGCATTCAATTAATGATAAATTTTGCACATTTTTACGTGTTTTTCATATTCAAATAAGCCATATATATTTTTGATATATTAATGTCTGGATTCTCTTAACGACCTCGGGATCAGAGCCCCAGGCGAAATCACACAAAGACAAGAGCTTGGCTCCGGCCAGGAATCGAACCCTGGTCGGCAAGCTTATATAGACAGTGATTAACCCACTTGGCCACGAAGAAAGATAAAAGTCAATGACAATTCTACTGTACTTATACCTGTCGAATTCAGGTATTTTGTACTTAGAATTGAAATCAACCCATCTTCACCATCGTAGCTAATTGGTAGTTTGTTACTTGGCATTCAATTAATGATAAATTTTGCACATTTTTACGTGTTTTTCATATTCAAATAAGCCATATATATTTTTGATATATATATATATATATATATATATATATCAATATATATATATATATATATATATACACACACACACTAATTCTATTTCATCTCTCCTGGATTTTAACCTCATTTCTAATCTTTTCTTTATTTTGGGTTTTTGGTCTTTTATGATAGTTTTCCTTGATCTTGTTTAGGGACTTTTTACCTATCTCTTGTGCTCAAATGTAAATGTTGTTGAAATACTATTTTTTCTTTTCTTGCTTCCATATTATTATATATATGTATGTATATATATATATATATATATATATATATATATATATATATATATATGTGTGTGTGTGTGTGTGTGTGTGTGTGTGTGTGTGTATACACACACAAGTAAGTGGAAGTAGAGGACATCACGGTCATCCTTATTGTCTTTATCTCTCTAATTAAAATCAATTGTACACAATACCCCTCTTGATGACTACACCATACACGCTCGCAAATATCCACCAGATCACATCTCCCATTGTTGCAAAATTGCAACACGAGGTGACAAAGACGAGTGGTATAGCTGCTAATGAAATTAGAACAATTTATCAAGTTAATTGCTTATTATCATCTCTGGGAAATGTGATCGTTCTATTGCCTTCAGGAGAACAAATGTTCCGGTTCTCAAAGTGTTCAGTGGAACACATTAACGTGGAGAGAGGGCGAGACAAAGGAATCGCATTAAGACCGCTCGGGATCTTGTGCCCCAAAATGGTGCCAATTATAAATAAGGTTTTTAAGGTTGTTCTTCATTAGTAGCATTTTCATCCCTTTTTTTTTTTTCTTCTTTTTTTGGAATCTAATATTTTTTCATATCGACGATTAACATCAAATCATCAAAAAAAATTAAATGGGTAGAATACGTGTTTTGAAAAGTTATGTGGGTAAAAACTAATTAAAAATACTTAATCATGAAAGGACAAATAGGTTACAAAAAAAAAAACTAATTAATTTTTTTTTTGAATGATAAAGTAAATATTCTATCTAAAAAAAAAATACTTATTCCTGAAAGGACAAATAGGCTACAAAAACATCAATTAGAAAAATAAAGAAAGTGAAAAAGCAAATATTTTATGTAGAAAAACTCAAAATACTTATTCCTGAAAGGACAAATAGGTTACATAAAACATTATTTAAAAAAAAAAAAAAGATAGAAATAATAAGATAAATATTTTATGAAAAAAAAATCAAAATACTTAATCCTCACATGACAGATAAAAATAATTAACAAAAAACACCAATTGAAAAAATAAAATTAATAAAATAAATATCTTACGAATAA
>NC_090734.1:19417301-19422301 GCF_036898095.1 Palaemon carinicauda
ATATTTCGAGTCTATTTCTTTGTTTATAGATATTTCAAGCAATTTTTTTTTCTCGTGTCAAATAGAACGGAAATTGTTCCTCTTTACAAAAATACATTTAATGTTGTTGATGATTTTTTTTTATGCAACAAATAACTAGTTTTTTTTTTTATAAAATTAGTAGCAATAACCATTTTTCGTGTAAAATCGGTAACTATATTTTCGTTGATAAAACCAGTAATTATACTTTTGTTTGCAAACCAATAACATTTTTTTTTTTTCTTTTTTGAGAAAATCAGTAACTATAGTTTTGTTCATAAAACCAGTATTAATATTTTTGTTTATAAAACCAATAACTATTTTTTTTTTCAAAAATCAGTAACTATATTTTCGTTGATTAAACCAGTAATTATATTTTTGTTTATAAAACCAATAATTATTTTTGATAAAATCAGTAATTATAGTTTTATTCATCAAACCAGACTTTTTTTTTTTTTTTGATAGAATGAGTAACTATTAATATTAATCAAATCAGTAACTGTATCAATGTTTATAAAAACCAGTAACTATCTTCATACTGAAATATGTGTTTAAACTAGTTATGAAACCGGTGTCTATTGTTTAGGGAAGAAATTTTACTTTAGATATTATCTCATCTATTTCTAGAGATGAAACAATTGCATTTAAAATAAATAAATTTCAATAAATTTGCTGTCTGGTGAAAAAGAAAACCAAATTTAAGGAATAAAAGTTGGGTGTTATATTTGATTAGATTCATTTCGTTGTTTATATTTTGATCAAACAATCATCAGCTTTTCTTCTTGATATTTTTTTTTCTTTGATCAAATCAGGAGTTAATTTATCATAACAGTCTTTGTGTTTTCAGAAGGAAATAAAAGTGTTTGGGTGGATTCCAGTCTCTCAATATATTGAAATATATTTGTCTGTAAAGAAATTGTCGTATCTTTTTCTTAATTTGAAAGTCTAAATTTATATTTTTTTTTTCATTTAAATGTCTGATTTTGTAAAATCAAAGAAATTCATTTCTGCATTGGATTAAAATCGGTATTTTTACCTGGTATAATTTTTGTCAGTGATGGAAAAAAATATATATATTTCGTAAAAACTAGATTAGCTTTACGTGACGGATGTTATGTTACTGTTTGTAAATCAGTTTCTATTACGATGCAATTTATTTATTATGTGAATAACTAAACATTGCACATTATCATTATGACGAAATCCTCAAAATTATAACCAGGTGTTGTGAAAAAAAATCCTCAAAAAACTGTTAACAGGTGTTGTGGAAAAATACTCAAAAGTATAACCAGGTGCTGTGAAAAAAATACTCAAAAGTATAACCAGGTGCTGTGAAAAAAATACTCAAAACTATAACCAGGTGCTGTGAAAAAAATACTCAAAAGTATAACCAGGTGCTGTTAAAAAATACTGAAAACTATAACCAGGTGCTGTGAAAAAAATACTCAAAACTATAACCAGGTGCTGTGAAAAAAATACTCAAAAGTATAACCAGGTGCTGTGAAAAAAATACTCAAAAGTATAACCAGGTGCTGTGAAAAAAATACTCAAAAGTATAACCAGGTGCTGTTAAAAAAATACTGAAAACTATAACCAGGTGCTGTGAAAAAAATACTCAAAACTATAACCAGGTGCTGTGAAAAAAATACTCAAAGCTATAACCAGGTGCTGTGAAAAAAATACTCAAAACTATAACCAGGTGCTGTTAAAAAAAAATCCTCAAAACTATTACCATGTGTTGTAAAAAAAATCTAAAAAACTATAAACAGCTGTTGTTGAAAAAACTTTTTATTCAGGTGTGAAAAAAAGCTTCAAAACTATAACCATGTGTGAAAACAAAATACTTTTTAACCAGGTGTTATGAAAAAAAATCCTCAAAATTATAACCAGGTGTTGTAAAAAAAAATCCTCAAAACTGTTACCAGATGTTGTGAAAACATTCTCAAAACTATAGCCAGGTCTTGTGAAAAAAAAGTCTCAAAACTATAACCATGTGTTGTGAAAAAAAAAACCTTTCTAACTAGGTGATGTTGAAAAAAATCTTCAAAACTATAACCATGTGTTTTAGAAAAATCCTCAAAACTATAAACAGGTGTTGTGAAAAAAATCCTCAAAACTATAACCAGGTGTTGTGAAAAAAAATCCTCAAAACTATAACCATGTGTTTTAGAAAAATCCTCAAAATTATAACCAGGTGTTGTGAAAAAATCCTCAAAACTATAACCATGTGTTTTAGAAAAATCCTCAAAATTATAACCAGGTGTAGTGAAAAAAAAAAACCTTTCTAACCAGGTGTTGTGGAAAAAATCTTCAAAACTATAACCATGTGTTTTAGAAAAATCCTCAAAATTATAACCAGGTGTTGTGAAAAAAACCTCAAAACTATAACCAAGTGTTGTGAAATTAAAAAAGGAGAAATCTTACCTTGATTGTTTGAACTGCCTTTTTTCGATCATTCGTCTGCTAAACAAGACACAAACAAATGCTGCATATTTTTTCCTCTCTCCCCTTGGTCTGAAAAAACCAAATTTTCAAAAGTTCACATTTTCGAAATTATTTTCAATCACTTTTTGGGGGGTTTGTCTCTGTTGTCTATTGAAATTTAGTGTAACAAGTGGTTATAGAATTTTGAATATATGGTAAAAATTTAACTAGGTATTATATGTTGAATATGTAATTCAAGTTACCTAGCTTTTCGCGACATTTTTATACATATACTCGATAATTTTATTATAATGTTAATGTGAAATTTTATATTTCTTACGAATGCATTATTTATAATTTATTTAATAAAATGATTGAATAATTGTTAATAAAAACAGGCTGTTTACTTTAAATATTTAACAATTAAATATATATCTACTTATTCAAACAAAAATTATATATCATTGAATTTCAAAACGAAATAAACGAAAATCATAGTTTAAAAACTATATACCTTTTAAAATCTATATTATATAGATTATGCAAAATTACATTTTCCTTCTATGAGATCACCGAACAATCTTTTGTCGAGTCAAGTTATATCGTCCGAGTGAGAAAGAGAGGGAGAGAGATAGAGAGAGAGGGGGAACTATCGAGAGCGTACGAAGACCACCACTCACTCCAACCTTTCATCAAACACTGGTTCATTGGGCCGAATACTTGGCAGTATTTCCCCTTAGATTTCAGTCAGTTGCCAGCTATACATTTTTTTAAATCACTCCCTCTACTATATCTCGCGAAAGTACCTATCCCTTTGAAGCACAAGTTAGCGCAACTTGAAGAAAAGAGTGAATGGTTTTTATTCAACAACAAACTGTTTATATAACCATAGAAAGAATGGATGTGTTTGCATAAACAAAAGAAACACGTGCTGCGCCGAACGTCCTGTGCAGTCGGCCCCCTTTACCTGTTGATATCGTGAGTTGCTGAAGTGCCAAAGGTTGTCAGATGGGATCGGGGTCAACACCACGCTGGCGTTTGAGGCTGTCCCGTTTCCTCTATTCGTTGTCCTTAAGAGTTATTTTATTGATTTACTTAATTAATTCTATTACCATATGATTAATTCATTATAAACAAAACGTTGCTAATTGATTGTAATATGTAGGCTTCGTTGCCCGCTTCAACTTTATTTGAAATATGAAATTATTAATGTGTAAATCGTAAGCCTACAACTAATTATTTAATGAGTGAGCGTACAATTTTTATCAGATGTCGAAGAAATGTCAAGAAAACCGGTATATATTTAATGAACACACTAGAATACAGTTTTGTTTTACATATAATATAAATCCAATGGCAAGTTCTCTAATATTGAAGAGGTGTAGCTTATATAGTATGATAAATATTAATAACATTTGACCATTAAACACACTTTGCACCAGTGTATACAATTTTCCATGGGCGGCGCACTGTCTTCAAGTTTTCTCCAGTTATATTTGGTCTCATAAACCATAGTTTACGAGGTTACAGTTATCAACTTTTATTCAAGGAATCTCACATAATGGTTTAATTTAACTAATGTATGATAATAATAACAACAACAATAATTAATTAATAACTTTAATAATTAATTCCTGATATTGTTCATTATATTCTTTATATACTATGAACAACATTTCGACCAACATAAAAAATCTGCAATGAGACCAACATAAAAATGCATTGCTACCAACATAAAACAAACCCGCATTTCAACTAACAAAAAAGGATATTTGAAGAATAGTATAACAACAATAGAACGAAAGTATCTTCAGATATTTGTACGGAGAGAGAGAGAGAGAGAGAGAGAGAGAGAGAGAGAGAGAGAGAGAGAGAGAGAGAGAGAGAGAGAGCGAAATACATATAACATATATTGTATTATCCAACTCCCTTTAACAAAACTGCAAAAAAAAAAAAAAAAAAAAAAAAACTGCATTGCGACCAACGTCAAAAACCAGCATTGCGACCAACATAAAAAAAATGCATTACGACCAACATAAAAAAACTGTATTGCAACCAATATAAAAAAACCAGCATTGCGACCTACATAAAAAAAAAAACCTTCATTACGACCAACATAAAAAGCCTGCATTGCAACCAACATAAAAAACATGCATTTGCAGCCAACATTAAAGATGCATTGCGACCAGCATAAAAAACCTGCATTACGACCAACATAAAAAAAAACATGAATTGTGACCAACATAAAAAACATGCGTTGTTACCAACATAAAAAACATGGATTGCGACCAACATAAAAATCCGCATTGCGGCCAACATAAAAACATGCATTGCGACCAACATAAAAAACCTGCATTGCGACCAACATAAAAAAACCTGCATTGCGACCAACATAAAAAAAACATGGATTGCGACCAACATAAAAAACCTGCATTGCGACCAACATAAAAAAAACATGGATTGCGACTAATATTAAAAAACATGCATTGTGACCAACATAAAAAGCCTGCATTGCGACCGACACAAAAAAACATGCATTGTGACCAACACAAAAAACC
>NC_090734.1:19429801-19432807 GCF_036898095.1 Palaemon carinicauda
CTGAATGACATTCCCAGAGGTTAATATTCAGACCAGGAATACGATATTTAATAGCCTCATTTAAGTGATTCAGCAACCACAAGTCCACATTCAGGAGATGGAGTAGCATCATATGCATATGCAATGAGCTTGGTTCTTAGGCCAAACTATGTATCATGCGTAAGCTTTGTACTATTATGAAAATTGATGGACCGAGAACCCTACCCTGGGGAACACCAGAAATTGCGTTCCTATAGTAACTGAAATGGTAATCAACAACTACCCTTTGTAATGTATTACTTAAATATTCAATAAGATATTAAGAAAAGACCCACTTACTCCCATCTGTTTAAGTAAAGAGCAGGGTCTCATTATTAACACGGTCAAAGACAGTACTAAAATCAAGGCCAATCATACGAACTTCCTGACCCCAATTAAGGAATTTCTGAACATTACTGGAAATCTAAAGGACATCTCAAGCTCCAAGAGTTTTGTGAAAGCCAAATTCCAAATTATGGAACAGATGATTACCTCAGTAAACCTATTAAGACGTTTTGTCAAAAGACGTTAAGAAACTTGAGATATTAGGGAAGTTATTGAAAATGAGTGTTAATTAGCATGGCCAGAGCAACCGCAAAGCATATTAGTCAATTCTCCAACAAATGCAAAAAGAGCCTCCTCTTACTAACATGTGAATAATGACAGAAAACTTGGGCGCTAAAAATCGGTAGTCATTATAAAAAACACAAGAAAATAGCATTTGGGTCTATACCTCCATAGCATCAAGTTCCATCAGGAGTGTTCTAATTTCACGAGATCGAATAGCTAAACTAGTTAGTTTAGCCTTAGGAAAACCAGAACAAGGAAGATCAAGTTTCTCTTTATATTGCTTACTGTCAAACACACCAGCCGAAAGGGTTGCCTTGTCTTTTGGGCAGTGAGTGACAGAGCCATCTGCTTTAAGTAAAGGAGGAACTGTTAAGTTTACACTAAAGACTGCAGATTTAGGGGAGCCCACCTCTTATATTTCTGGGTTGTACCAGAAAGGGTTTCTTTTATGATCGAATTGTATTCTTTTCAGTTGAAGCATAAACTCGCTAAGCAACAGCACTTAGCTGAATATAATTATTCAAGGTCAAATCTGATATATTAATATATATATATATATATATATATATATATACAGTGTAATATATATGTGTTTGTATACATGTTTATATATATATATATATATATATATATATATATATATATATATATATATAATTGATATATATATATATATATATATATATATATATATATATATATATATGTATATATATATATATATATATATATATATATATATATATATATATATATACAAGTATTTGTATATATGTTCACACACACATATATATATGTATATATATATATATATATATATATATATATATATATATATATATATATATATAAGTATTTGTATATATGTTCACACACACACACACACACACACACACATATATATATATATATATATATATATATATATATACATACATATATATATGAACATATTTACAAATACTTATATATATATATATATATATATATATATATATATATATATATATATATATGTGTGTGTGTGTGTGTGTATATATATGTGTGTATATATATAAATATATATGCATATATATATATATATATATATATATATATATATATATATATATATATCATATATACATTATACTATATATATAATATATATATATATATATATATTTACTTCAGTTGGTCTACGCTGTAAAATTTTTGACCGGCACTTAGACAACTTTGGTAGATTCCACCCACGGTAATAGAGGATGTAATTCTTGTAACCTCATCATTCCACCGCCTGTTATAGAAACACATATAACATATATACGTAAAAAAAAAAACGTAAAACTTGACACCGCCCACATCTTTCTACTCCTTACAAGTTTCTCGGGAGAAAGGCGTTAATGCGCTTAGGACATCAACGCTCTTCTCTAAAGCCTCTCCTGTGACAGGCGACGAAGGGGGAGACTACAAAAGCTACTAATGCTACTGAGGAGGAGTGTACTTTACGTGGGAGCATTCCCTTTAGGCAAAGAGTAAAAGTCATGAACTGTGCTGTTCAGGAGGGTGATTTACAGCAATTTTCCCTTTTTGAGAGAGAGAGAGAGAGAGAGAGAGAGAGAGAGAGAGAGAGAGAGAGAGAGAGAGGGGGGGGGGGGGGAAGACACAGTGAATATGATAAAAGATAACAGCAAAACTTACCAATTGAATTTATATATATATATATATATATATATATATATATATGTGTGTGTGTGTGTGTGTGTGTGTGTGTGTGTATGTATAATGTATATATGGTGAGAGAGGAGAGAGAGAGAGAGAGAGAGAGAGAGAGAGAGAGAGAGAGAGAGAGAGAGAGATTTTTTCAAGAGAAAAGAAAAAGTGGGTTTGGAAAAAGATAACTGTAAAACTTACCGTTTATTATTGTGAGAGAGAGAGAGAGAGAGAGAGAGAGAGAGAGAGAGAGAGAGAGAGAGAGAGAGAGAGAGAGATTTTTTCAAGAGAAAAGAAAAAGTGGGTTTGGAAAAAAGATAACTGTAAAACTTACCGTTTATTATTGTGAGAGAGAGAGAGAGAGAGAGAGAGAGAGAGAGAGAGAGAGAGAAGAGAGAGAGAGAGAGAGAGAGAGAGAGAATGTGTGTGTATTTGGAAAAGGTAACAGTAAAGCATCGTTTATTTTTCTAATTATGCATTAGAGAGAGAGAGAGAGAGAGAGAGAGAGAGAGAGAGAGAGAGAGAGAATGTGTGTATTTGGAAAAGATAACAGTAAAGCATCGTTTATTTTTCTAATTATGCATTAGAGAGAGAGAGAGAGAGAGAGAGAGAGAGAGAGAGAGAGAGAGAGAGAGAGAGAGAGAGACAGGAGGAAGTTTATAAAAAAAATTCTTTTTACGCTGCCAACAGAAATTCTGAAAAATACTCATGATTCAATTAACAAAA
>NC_090734.1:19433307-19445807 GCF_036898095.1 Palaemon carinicauda
GGGCACTTTTTTTTATAATTAATCCTGTAATACTTACAGAAGTCTTGTATGCATTTATTGGATTTGAAAAGAATAATTATTTTTAGGCACTAATGAATTGCTTCATGTTTATCGATTTAAATAAAAGCTTTTAGGTAAATATCGTAACTAAGTATTAACCCAACTGAAAAATTACCAAATGGTTTTTAGAGCTCAGTCTATTTCTTAGGAGAAATATTGCTCGTGCAACATTCCATTGCGCTAATCTCTCGCCTGTCATCCAAGGATGCGTAGCAGAACAGTACAGGACTTTCTCCGTTTTGAATAAAAGGTTTAAAAACTGGCGAGAAAATCAAGTTCAAAAGAAGGGATAAAACACTTTCCTAAAATATAAAAAAAAAAATCCTATTGTGAGATTGAACAGAAAATTAATTATTACCTAGGTAGAAGGTTGGCCAGGCCACCAGCCACCTGTTTTAGATACTGTACTATCGCTACAAAGTTATTGGGTCATTTATCTGGCCAAACAGTACTACATTGGATCCTTCTCTCTGGTTACGACTCATTTTCCTTTTGCCTACACATACAACGAATAGTCTGGCCTATTCTTTCCACATTATCCTCTGTCCTCATACACTTGACAATACTAAGATTACCAAACAGTTCTTATTCACTCAAGAGGTTAACTGCCGCACTGTAGTTGTTCAGAGGCTACTTTTCTCTTAGCAAGAGTAGAAGAAACTCTTTAGCTAGGAAAGTAGCTCTTCTAAGAGAAGGATACTGCAAAATCAAACCATTGTTCTCTAGTTTGGGTAGTGCCATAGCCTCCATGCCATGGTCTTTCACTGTCTTGGGGTACAGTTCTCTTGCTTGAGGGTACACCTAGGCACAATATTCTATTTAATCTCTCTTCCTCTTGTTTGTGAAGTTTTTATGCTTTATATGAAAGGTTTATTCAAATGTTACTGTTCTTAAAATATTTTATTTTAATTGTTCATTACTATTCTTGTAGTTTATTACCTTATTTCCTTTCCTCACTGGGCTATTTTTCCCTGTTGGAGCCCTTGGGCATACAGAATTCTGCTTTTCCAACTAGGGTTGTAGCTTAGATAGTAATAATAATTATAATACTGTAATAATAAATCCACTATGAAGTGATAGTGTGTATGGCAAGCTAAATTCATACAACTCCAAAAAATAAATTCCTTCATGGTTCATATTTTGTAGTCATTTTTTTTAATATTACAGTACAGGAAATAATAAGGAATAGTAATATTAACATTATCCATGAAATTAATAAATTAGAATTAAATGTTTTCGAGAGATACATACGTACTTGATGGCTATCAACACATGAAAAACCTTCATTGCGACCAACATAAAAAACAGGCATTACAATCAACATAAATTATGTATTGCGACCAGCATAAAAAACCTGCATTACGACCAACATAATAAAACATGCATTACGACCAACATAAAAAAACATGCGTTGTTACCAACATAAAAAACGGATTGCGTCCAACATAAAAACCAGCATTGCGGCCAACTTAAAAAACATGCATTGCGACCAACAAAAAAACTGCATTACGACCAACATAGAAAAAAAACATGCATTGCGACCAACATAAGAAGAACATGCGTTGTTACCAACATAAAAAAAACATGGATTGCGACCAACATGAAAACCGGCATTGCGGCCAAATTAAAAAACATGCATTGCGACCAATATAAAAAAACTGCATTACGACCAACATAAAAAACCTGCATTGCGACCAACATAAAAAACATGCCTTGGGACCAACATAAAATGCCTGCATTGCGACCAACATAAAAAGCTAGCATTGCGACCAACACAAAAAACATGCATTGTGACCAACATAAAAAAAACCTGCATTGCGACTAACATAAGAAACAACATTACGACCAACATAAAAAATCTGCAATGAGACCAACATAAAATCTTGCATTGCTACCAACATAAAACAAACCTGCGTTTCAACTAACAAAAAACCAGCATTGCGGCCAACATAAAAAACCAGCATTACGGCCAACATAAAAAACCAGCATTGCGGCCAACATAAAAAACTTGCATTGCAACCAACATAAAAAAAATGCATAAGGGCGTGGCGTAATTAGCATAAGGATGCATGAAAGGAAGTGGTGAATTAGACAATTGCTAAATCGTGAGAGGATTTATTGTCTAAGATAATTTTCACAATCAAAATGAGCAGAAATCTTCTTCCATGGCCGTGGTAGGCTTACCATGGCCGGTGAAGGCCTAGTGAAGGTTGCCCACTCACGAGTAGGACTCGAACTTAACTGCCTTTTCTCACACAGTCGGTGCGTTCTTATTTCCCCTACATTGCTGGGGGGTGTCTGGCTTTTCTCGCCTATGGATGGCAGGTGACGTAGCCGCACCATACCGGTTCTCACTCTGCGTCCCCTCTCCCCGGTGTACCTGTTGACACGGATTCAGTACACGTGTGCTTGGGTCATCAGAAACCCCAAGAGAAAATGTAAGCGGCTCGAACTGCCTCCCCAAAAACCCGTGGATCAGGGAGACAAGGGGATAGCTCGGCAATGTCTGTCCTAGTTTCTGCGCATTTACTTTACTGCTTAGCCTTTGTTTAAAACAATATATCTGTCCGCGACAATTGTGACCAACATAAAAAAAACCTGCATTGCGACCAACATAAAAAAAAACCTGCATTGCGACCAACATAAAAAAACCCTGCATTGCGACCAACATAAAAAAAACCTGCATTGCGACCAACATAAAGAAAACCTGCATTGCGACCAACATAAAAAAAACTGCACTGCGACCAACATAAAAAGACAGCATAACCACCAACATAAAATATCTGAAATGAGACCAACATAAAATCCTGCATTGTTACCAACATAAAAAAAACCTGCATTTCAACTAACATGAAAAACATGCATTGCGGCCAACATAAAAAAGCCTGCATTGCTACCAGTGTAAAATAAAAAAAAAAATCTGCATTGCAACCAACGTTAAAAAACCTGCATTGCGACCAATGTTAAAGATATGCATTGCGACCAGAGTAAAAAAAAAAATAGGCATTGCAACCAACGTAGAAATAACGTGCATTGCTAACAAAGTAAAAAAAAAAAAAAAAAAAAAACATGCATTGCGGCTAACGTCATTCCCCCAGTGAGAATTAATATTATAAAAGAAAATAACAACACGATAATTCCAGTTATAGATACATTTCCTTGACATAATATCGCCCTGTTTGATAAAAAAAAAAAAAAAAAAAAACTAAGTCATAAATCATAATAAAAATGAGAAATTAGATTACGAAAAACAATCACTCAAATCATAAGGAGGAGATTCGCACCAACATTGTCCACCTCCAATTGACGTCATAAATCATGTTAATAAATCTAATCGTGGGAATCAACAGAAGTAATTAAAACGATGGGAAGATCATAAACAAACTCGCACAGGGAATTCTTAATTACTGGGGAGACGTCAGTATATATATGTGTACCCTCAGTAGGAGGGGAAAGAGGGGGATAACAAAGTCACTGTTACGAGAGGTGATTAAAAAGATCAGATAATCATGCAAAAGGGGCATTCTCTCTCTCTCTCTCTCTCTCTCTCTCTCTCTCTCGTTATAACACGACTAGGATGATAATCTTCTAGTATCCTTTGTTTCCTTTATTTGTGTATATACTGTATACTTATGTATATATATATATATATATATGTGTGTGTGTATATATGTATATATACACAGTATATACCATCTAGTATCCTTTGTTTCTCTCCTTTTATTTGTGGATATGGTGTATACTTAGATATGCATATTATATATATATATATATATATATACTGTATATAGGTACAGATTCTCTATAATACAATTTTCATTGAAAACGATTGCCTTAGTGGCATCAATGTGTTATCTATAGGAATCCTTGTATTTTCTCAGCTTCATCAAGTTTTCAAAAGTGTAAATCTGTGGTTAAAGAAACGATGATAATTATCATTCTTTATATTTTATTCACGATAGCACTGTTTCGACTAAACTAAATTTCTATCAAGTGATTATATATATATATATATATATATATATCTTTTCTGTCATGCTTTGAGGGTCGAGAGAGTAGTCATACCCTGGTGAGAAGGGATACCCCAAGAGGTACACAATCTCCCACAAATTTCCGAACCAGCTGGTTGTACTGTATTTAGGTAAAGGGGGGGAGTATGAATGGTTGAATCTGTGTGTGTGTGTGTGTGTGTGGATGTGCGTCTGTGTGCATATTTATCTAAATATTCAGACGTCATTTTTGACAGCTCTGATCCACTAGTCTCTCTCTCTCTCTCTCTCCTCTCTCTCTCTCTCTCTCTCGTTAGCTTAAATACATAATAAAATGCCAGAATAAGTATCTACATTAGACAAGGAGCAGAATACATAAAAGATAACTAATTAAATTCAGAAGTCTTCCAAGTGCGTTAATTACTATTGAAACCTCGGAAAGATTTCTACGTATTACAAAGAAGTCTTGAAGAAGGAAAGAGGAACATGAAATAGTTGGAAGGAAAATCTCGGATAGAAACAAAAATCTGTCAGACTATGAAAGGCATTTTTAATTTCTCCTTTGATACGACGTCAAAATCTTTTTTTTTTTCAAATGTGAGAAGACCAATAGAATAGATTATATTCTATTATTAGAATACCAGTAATTAGATTATATTTCATAAAAAGAAAAAAGATTTATCGTAAATATGCATTATTCTGATGTTACTTATATTAAAGGTTTTCCCATTATTTTCAGA
The DNA here is from genome assembly GCF_036898095.1 of Palaemon carinicauda. NCBI lineage: Eukaryota > Metazoa > Arthropoda > Malacostraca > Decapoda > Palaemonidae > Palaemon > Palaemon carinicauda. The sequence continues at coordinate 19,438,097 of NC_090734.1, forward strand.
TTTTAAAGAAAATGTGAAATGATATTAAAACAATTGATAAGGATTATTCAGAAGAGAGCAACATACGTCTCACACACTCTCTCTCTCTCTCTCTCTCTCTCTCTCTCAGCCTACCTATTTCCAGGAAAATAACAACAGCAAAATATTTCAAATTAGAGTACAGTACAACCTCTCTCTCCTCTCTCTCTCTCTCTCTCTCTCTCTCTCTCTCGACCTATTAATTACTTAGCAAGCGCATTCCCACGATGATCAATCATTACATTTTCTATACTACTCTGTATGTGCCTGTAAGTACAAAATTATATTTAGAAAAAGAACAGACGAAGACTTTTCCCTCTTTCTTAAGCCTTTTATTGCCATGGAAATCTAAATACCCTTCCTTCTAACACAAATTGGAAATGAAATGCAAGGCGTATTTATAGGATGTTATATCATATAGCTTTTGGAAATATCATTATTAACATCGATATAGTTATTGCAATGTTACTTTCATTATAAACTGGTGGTTTATAGGCCGGGAGCACACTAGCGACTCTGTGTCGCCACAAAGCCACAGCATTGTATGGCGGGGATGTGGTCTCCCGTAGGTTTCCATTGTTTTCAAAGCCACGCCACGCCTGTGGCGGGGGATGAGCGACAGGGAGCCACAGTCGCATGCCACAGTTGCTAGTTTACGCGGTAAAACTCGAAAGCAATGGAAACCTATGGGAAACCACATCCCCGCCACACGATGCTGTGGCTTTGTGGCGCCATAGAGTCGCTAGTGTGCTCCCGGCCATAGTGTGGGAATCCGCGTTACATCCAGCTTCCTTAGGAATCCATCACCTTCCTCAGTATACGTGTTTTTTCGAGTAGCACGCTCTTCTGCACAAGTCCTGGGGCTATATCGGTTCCTACCTTCTCAAAAATCCTTTTTTTTTATGACTTAGGTATGGTCCCCTAGTGCTAAAATGATTGTTAGTATCACTTTTACTTGCATATTCCGTAGACTTCTCAGTTCCAGTCGTGAGTACTATTACTTTTTTTTTTTCTCTCCGCTTATCTTCCACTTTTGAGTCCCACGTTACAACGACATCTATGAGTGATACTTTTATCGTTGTCTTGTCACCAGTGATGTCTGGTCGATGTGCTTGTATTCTCTAATCCGTACTTATATTATTATTATTATTATTATTATTATTATTATTATTATTATTATTGTTGTTGTTGTTGTTGTTGGTGGTGGTGGTGGTGGTGTTGTTATTATTATCTTTGTAGAGGGGTGTCAGTGTTATTATTATTATTATTATTATTGTTGTTGTTGTTGTTGTTGGTGTTGTTATTATTATCTTTGTAGAGGGGTGTCAGTGTTATTTTTGTTATTATCATTATTATTATTATTATTATTATTATTATTATTATTATTGTTGGTGGTGGTGGTGGTGTTGTTATTATTATCTTTGTAGAGGGGGTGTCAGTGTTATTATTATTATTATTATTATTGTTGTTGTTGTTGTTGTTGTTGTTGTTGTTGTTGTAGAGGGTTGTCAGTGTTGTTATTATTATTATTATTATTATTATTATTATTATCATCATCTTTGTCACCTTTTTTTCTCTCCCAGTCAGTCTTCTCTTATCTTGCCCTCATGACCTGGTTTCTTGTTACTACTAAGTAATTATTCTTGACCTAATATTATCATATCTCTTTCTCTTATACCCATTTTTCGAATGTAGTTTTATAACACAAGTCAAAATGGCCACTGAAACTTTCCTTACAAAATATATTTCCTCCTTTTGCCCTCCATTCCAGTCCACATTGTCCTTAAATAGCCTACAATTAGTCACGTGACCGAAGTTATTCCTGTTCACATTGAGCGGTAGGATGCGTGTACGTTTCGTTCGTGTACGTTTTGTACGTGTAAGTTTTGTACGTGTATTTCTCGTACGTATACTTTTCGTACGTGTTCATTTCGTTCGTCGGAGATTTCCGAACCATACGAACGAAAGCTGACCGAGCCGTATTATTATCATTGTTATCATTATTATTATTACTACTACTACTACTACTACTACTACTACTACTACTTGCTAAGCTACAACCTTAGTTGGAAAAGCAGGATGCTATAAGCCCAAGGGCTCCAAAAGGGAAAATAATCCAGCGAGGAAAAGAAATAAGGAAATAAACTACAAGAGATGTTTAATAACAATAACAACATTAGAATAAATCTTTCATATATCAAACTAAAAAAAATAATTACTGTGCAGTAGCTAATCTCCTGAGAAAAGAAGAATTGTTTGGTAATTTCAGTGTTGTCAAGTGTATGAGGAAAGAGGAGACTGTGTAAAGAATAGGCCAGGATATTCTTTGTATGTGCCAGCACAGATGAAATAAGCCGTAACCAGAGAGAGGGGGATCCAATGTAGTACTGTCTGACCAGTAAAAAGAACCAATAACTCTCTAGCGATAGTATCTCAATGGGTGGCTGGTTCCTTGGCCAACTTACCACCTGTGAACAGCTTTTAATTCTTGCAATGCAATACGTGTTGTGGTGCCTGACAGGGGTTCGAGTTCCGCTCAAGATCGATAGTTTATTATAGTGACTGCAACCTCACCATCCTTGTGAGCTAAGGATGGGGTGATTTGAGGGAGCCTGTAAGTCTACCTGCTGAGTCATCAACAGCTATTGCCTGGCCATCCCTGGTCCTAGCTTAGATGGAGAGTTGGATTTGGATGGATAGTCTCTAGGGCATTGTCCTGCTAGCTAGGGGTATTGTCACTGTCCCTTGCCTCCGCAATTCATGACCGGCTGTTAAACCTTTTAAACTTCTATCAAGTTAAATTTTTAGATAGGAATGTTCACCTCAATTAAAGAAACTATTAGAAATAATCAAAGTTGAATTCCCCGAATAGAAGACGACTGACTGATTCATACAATAACATCGACTGGCGTTGCTTGAAACCCGCCCCCCCCCCCCCCCTCCTCTCCCAATTTTTCCAAACAATCGAAATAAACTGACTTTTGAGTGCAGGCACCGACCAAAGTCAAAAAGCGACCATTAATATGGATATAAAACGGAAAGGCTCTATAAATTCAGCGCCCCCTTTTGGGAGAAGGTTCAATTAACATTAAAGCGACCAATACCACTTCATTTTAGGGGAGTGAGGGTTGTAAATGATGGGGCCTCAATTGACGGTGGAAAACAGAGTATATTATGCCACCGGGGAATAATAATAATGATGTTGCTTTCATTTTTTGCTTTTATTCCTTTTTGACTGTTAGTGGCGTTGTCATCTTTTTTCCTTTTTGTTTTTTTTGCTATTGTCTTTGCTGCTGTGGTGTAAGTTATGTTATTATTGTTATTATTATTATTATTATTATTATTGTTGTTGTTGTTACTATTATTATTATTGTTATTATTATAATTATTATTATTATTATCATCCTTATTATTATTATTATAATTATTATTATTATTATTATTATTATTATTATTATTATTATTATTATTATTATTACTAAAGTGGTGTAAGTATCATTATTATCATTATTATTATAATTATTATCATTATTATTGTTGTTGTTGTTGTTGTTGTTGTTGTTATTATCATTATTATTATTATTGTTGTTGTTGTTGTTATTATCATTATTATTATTATCATTATTGTTATTTCTACCTTCTGCCTTTATTCAATTCTTATTCCGAGTATTGAAAACATATTTACAGTAACAGTTTCGTCAAACCTAGAAAACAAATTCAAAAATTGTTACATAACAGTACAGTGATCACAACACACGGTTTTTTTCTGTATGTTTGATTGGATATTTTTGGAGGCTGTAACAGGATGCTATTCCCTCACATGTACGTTAAAGAAAAAATTGTCTCGATCAAATACCTGGTTGTCTAACAAATATTAGAGTTTAACAGAGCGTGAACACTTGAAGTATGTATATATATATATATATATATATATGTATGTATATATACTGTATATATATAAAGTGTAAAATCCACATGAAACAGGAAAGTAAAAGACCAGGTACCAAGCGCTTTCGTGTATTACGTACACTTCGAGGTACAAATTCACTTTTCCTGTTTTCTGTGGGTTTTTACTCTTATATATATATATATATATATATATATGTGTGTGTGTGTGTGTGTTGTGTGTGTATGTGTGTGTAAGTATACGTATATATTTATATATTTGTGTATATACTGTATATACAACGTACATAAAGGACTAACTGAATGACATTCCCAGAGGTTAATATTCAGACCAGGAATACGATATTAATAGCCTCATTTAAGTGATTCAGCAACCACAAGTCCACATTCAGGAGATGGAGTAGCATCATATGCATATGCAATGTGCTTGGTTCTTAGGCCAAACTATGTATCATGCGTAAGCTTTGTACTATTATGAAAAATTGATGGACCGAGAACCCTACCCCTGGGGAACACCAGAAATTGCGTTCCTATAGTAACTGAAATGGTAATCAACAACTACCCTTTGTAATGTATTACTTAAATATTCAATAAGATATTAAGAAAAGACCCACTTACTCCCATCTGTTTTAAGTAAAGAGCAGGGTCTCATTATTAACACGGTCAAAGACAGTACTAAAATCAAGGCCAATCATACGAACTTCCTGACCCCAATTAAGGAATTTCTGAACATTACTGGAAATCTAAAGGACATCTCAAGCTCCAAGAGTTTTTGTGAAAGCCAAATTCCAAATTATGGAACAGATGATTACCTCAGTAAACCTATTAAGACGTTTTGTCGAAAGACGTTAAGAAACTTGAGATATTAGGGAAGTTATTGAAAATGAGTGTTAATTAGCATGGCCAGAGCAACCGCAAAGCATATTAGTCAATTCTCCAACAAATGCAAAAAGAGCCTCCTCTTACTCAACATGTGAATAATGACAGAAAACTTGGGCGCTAAAAATCGGTAGTCATTATAAAAAACACAAGAAAATAGCATTTGGGTCTATACCTCCATAGCATCAAGTTCCATCAGGAGTGTTCTAATTTCACGAGATCGAATAGCTAAACTAGTTAGTTTAGCCTTAGGAAAACCAGAACAAGGAAGATCAAGTTTCTCTTTATATTGCATACTGTCAAACACACCAGCCGAAAGGGTTGCCTTGTCTTTTGGGCAGTGAGTGACAGAGCCATCTGCTTTAAGTAAGGAGGAACTGTTAAGTTTACACTAAATGACTGCAGATTTAAGGGTAGCCCACCTCTTATATTTCTGGGTTGTACCAGAAAGGGTTTCTTTTATGATCGAATTGTATTCTTTTCAGTTGAAGCATAAACTCGCTAAGCAACAGCACTTAGCTGAATATAATTATTCAAGGTCAAATCTGATATATTAATATATATATATATATATATATATATATACAGAGTAATATATATGTGGTTGTATACATGTTTATATATATATATATATATATATAATTGATATATATATATATATATATATATGTATATATATATATACAAGTATTTGTATATATGTTCACACACACACATATATATATATGTATATATATATATATATATACATATATAAGTATTTGTATATATGTTCACACACACACACACACACACACACATATATATATATATATATATATGACCATATTTACAAAATACTTATATATATATATATTTATATATGTGTATACATATGTGTGTATATATATAAATATATATGCATATATATATATATATATATACGTGTGTGTGTGTATATATATATTAATATTATATATGTGTATATATATACATATATATATATATATATGTATATATATATATATATATAATGTATAAATATACACACTCACATATATATATACATATATACATATATATATATACAAATATATATATATATATATATACATATATATATATATATATATATATATATTTACTTCAGTTGGTCTACGCTGTAAAATTTTTGACCGGCACTTAGACAACTTTGGTAGATTCCACCCACGGTAATAGAGGATGTAATTCTTGTAACCTCATCATTCCACCGCCTGTTATAGAAAGACATATAACATATATACGTAAAAAAAAAAAAAACGTAAAACTTGACACCGCCCACATCTTTCTACTCCTTACAAGTTTCTCGGGAGAAAGGCGTTAATGCGCTTAGGACATCAACGCTCTTCTCTAAAGCCTCTCCTGTGACAGGCGACGAAGGGGAGACTACAAAAGCTACTAATGCTACTGAGGAGGAGTGTACTTTACGTGGGAGCATTCCCTTTAGGCAAAGAGTAAAAGTCATGAACTGTGCTGTTCAGGAGGGTGATTTACAGCAATTTTCCCTTTTTGAGAGAGAGAGAGAGAGAGAGAGAGAGAGAGAGAGAGGGGGGGGGAAGACACAGTGAATATGATAAAAGATAGCAGCAAAACTTACCAATTGAATTTATATATATATATATATATATATATGTGTGTGTGTGTGTGTGTGTATATGTATATGTATATATGTGAGAGAGAGAGAGAGAGAGAGAGAGAGAGAGAGAGAGATTTTCAAGAGAAAAGAAAAAGTGGGTTTGGAAAAAGATAACTGTAAAAACTTACCGTTTATTATTGTGAGAGAGAGAGAGAGAGAGAGAGAGAGAGAGAGAGAGAGAGAGAATGTGTGTGTATTTGGGAAAAGATAACAGTAAAGCATCGTTTATTTTTCTAATTATGCATTAGAGAGAGAGAGAGAGAGAGGGAGAGAGAGAGAGAGAGAGAGAGAGAGAGACAGGAGGAAGTTTATAAAAAAAAAAGAATTCTTTTTACGCTGCCAACAGAAATTCTGAAAAATACTCATGATTCAATTAACAAAACCTATGACGTCATGATATTCTGAGAGATTTTCATTCTCCTGTGTATCTCTCTTGTCACATAATCTCGTCGCTATTTTATAAGTTAAAAGGATGTAGGTATTTGAAAATGAGATTCCTTCAAAGCAGCCTTTTCACAAAGTCTAATCTTTCTTTGTATGTTATTTATAAGAAAGGTGATTGCTATTTCAAAATCGTTCATATATATATATATTATATATATATATGTATATATATATATATATATGTATATATATATATATATATATATACAGTATAACTATATATATTTATATATATGTGTGTGAATATATATATATATATATATATATATATAATTCCTTATCCTGGTTTGGAAGCAGAATTTTGTTAAATATTTTTTGGCCTATGGTAGGCCTAACTTGACTCCTACTGGTTATTACAAATATAATATTGTTTTTTTTATCTTATTAGTGTGCGAAGTAGTTGCTGAAGTGCTAACATAGAGGCGAGGTGAATGCAAGTAAAATATATTCAACAAATAACGAGCTTATATACAAGCTTTTGCGGGCAAGAATGTCACCAAATATCAAACAAACTTAAAACATGCGATGGCAAGCTTAAACAGGTTTTTCTATTATCAGGGCGGGAGATAGTGAGAGATAAATAAAAATGCAATAGCATTACATTTTACGAGCGTGTATGAAACACGTGTGATACAACAGTTTAAGAACTTATAGTATATCTGCGATTTATGATTTCAGTTGTATTTTTATTTCTTTTTTTTTTTTCTTTTTATTCCGAATGTTTTTAAGACGTTCTCATGTTACGTCACCACATGTTATGACGTCACCAAGATTTCAGTTGTATTTTTTTTTCTTTTTGTATATCCGAAT
>NC_090734.1:19453307-19455807 GCF_036898095.1 Palaemon carinicauda
CACAAACAGGGGCGAAAGCATAACCTCCTTCCAACTTCGTTGGCGGAGATAATAAATAGAGATTTGTGTGGTATACAGTGGTATGTCTATTAGAAGGAACAGCCACTACAATAACAATTCGTCCTCCCACACCAGAAGGCACCTTCTGCTATTTTTCCCCTTATTTCCTTTCCTCACTGGGGTATTTTTCCCTGTTTAAGCCCTTATGCGTATAGCATCTTGCTTTTCCAACTAGGGCACACTATTCTATCTTATCTCTCTTCCTCTTGTTTTGTCAAAGTTTGTATAGTTTATATAGGAAATGTTTATTATAATGTTGTTGCTGTTCTTGAAATATTTTATTTTTCTTTTTTCCTTTCCTCACTGGGCTATTTTTCCCTGTTGGAGCTCCTGGGCTTATAGTATCCTACTTTTCCAGCTAGGTTTGTAGCCTAGCAAGTAATAATAATAATAATAATAATAACAATAATAATAATAATGATAATAATAATAATAATAATGAGGCATGGCTTCACCGTCAAAAGCTGATATATATTCTTCAAGTAACGATGAAGAAGATTTAGTACCAGCAGCATGGCAATAACAAATCAAACAGTTCAAGTTAATCATTTTTTCAACCTGCTTTTTTATGTTATATATCAAATGTATTCCTAGCAAATAGAATATAAACTACGAGCAATATAGCTATTCAAGTACATATCTTTGATAATTATTTTACAAAGTCCTTTGCATAGATAATTGGAATAGCAGACGGGATTTTTAAAAAGGGGGGAAGGGGGGAGATAGGCCCACTCATACAAGAGAGAGGTGGTAAATAATCTGGTCAAATGTTTTCTTCTTTGTGTGTGTGTGGCTGTTCCTTCCACAAACAAACCCTAGCAACCGTACACATGTTCTATTATTATGGTTTTTTTGATAATTTGATAATTTACTTTTTTTTTTTTTACTTCAAAAAGGTATTATATAAGACCTCTAAATACCATGATAATACCACTTATATATCATGCTCTAAACATTGATAGAATAAAAACATCTTTTTGCTTGGGTATAACTTCGGTGGAAGGAGTTAATTATCTAACAATGTTCGTCATTCATCTATGAACTAGTTTTTTATATATTTATTGAGTTCACTTAGTATTGATTTTTATGCTGCATATGCTGATCTGGCATTATATCATTTAATAATATATTCATAAATTTGAAAAGTATCAACACAAAACTACTGGATTCGGTCAAACGGATTTCAGCCAATCAACAGCTCCAAAAGCAGTGGCCTTGAGTGCATATATAGGCCAGTTTAAGAAAATTAGAGTATAGTTAATGCTTACATCTAGAGTTAACCTTGGGTTTGAAGGATGAATGCGTCTATATCTGGATTCTTGGGTTTAGGAAGCTATACTGTTTAAAAGGTTTTAAAGGTCGCTCATGAATGGCAGAGGCAAGGAACAGTAACATTGCCCCCATCAAGCAGGACAATGCCCTAGAGACTGACAATATATGCATATAATCAGCGCCTAGTCCCACCAAGGGTGAAAGACACTGAACCAGGAGTGGACGATGGCATAGTAGAGTGGTAACGTGTTCGTCTAAGATTTGCATGGCAGCAGATCGATTCCAGTCCGGGACAGTGAGTTTAAGCTATTTACTGGGAATTCCACTCCTGTGGTTGGGCTCCAAAGTGGGAGGTTTGGGTTTACCTGGCTGACGTTCTTGTGAGCATCTATTCTAATAAAAACTGAAAATCTTTAACCTTTAACCTTTATCTAAACTTGGCAGCTGTCGATGTCACACCAACAAATAGTAAACTGTTTAGAGTGATTGAGAATTTCATCTCTGTATCAAGCTGATATTTGGAACACATCTAAGGATGTTGGTGTGAGAGGCAACAGGAGAAATAACCAATCATAAATTCATTATGATTTCCCATAATTTTCCCATAATAGCATCCAAAATTACAAATCGGGAGGGGGTAATATATAAATGTTCCATTATCTGCCATATTATACATAAGTAAAAACATCGCTGTATATACAAGGACCTCATAAATGTCACCACGAGGTAAAGTATTAGATATGATAATGACAAAGAAACAAAAAAGGGGAACATGAAAAATGGTCTCTATCAACACATATTATCTAGTTCTTCTTCCGGTTGAAATTGTGGAAAGCGTTGTTGTGGCCTGATTGGTAACGTCTCTGCCTGGTGTTTGCCAGTCGCGGGTTCGAGTCCGCTCAGACTTGTTAGTGCCATTACTGTCTGCAACCTTACCATCATTGTGAGCTGAGGTTGGGTGGTTTGGGGGAGCCTGTAGGTGTATCTGCTGAGTCATCAGCAGCCATTTCCTGGCCCTCCCTGGTTCTAGCTTGGGTGGAGAGGAGGCTTGGGCGCTGATCGTATAATATAATATGGACAGTCTTTAGGGCATTGTCCTGCTTGCTAGGGCAGTGACACTGTCCCTTGTCTCTGCCATTCTTGAGTTACCTTTAAAGGAGGAAACGAT
>NC_090734.1:19473210-19478210 GCF_036898095.1 Palaemon carinicauda
TTCAACCTGCTTTTTTTATATGTTATATATCAAATGTATTCCTAGCAAATAGAATATAAACTACGAGCAATATAGCTATTCAAGTACATATCTTTGATAATTATTTTACAAAGTCCTTTGCATAGATAATGGAATAGCAGACGGGATTTTTAAAAAGTGGGGGAGGGGGGAGATAGGCCCACTCATACAAGAGAGAGGTGGTAAATAATCTGGTCAAATGTTTCCTTCTTCCTTGTGTGTGTGGCTGTTCCTTCCACAAACAAACCCTAGCAACCGTACACATGTTCTATTATTATGGTTTTTTGATAATTTGATAATTTGACTTTTTTTTTTTTTACTTCAAAAAGGTATTATATAAGACCTCTAAATACCATGATAATACCACTTATATATCATGCTCTAAACATTGATAGAATAAAAACATCTTTTTGCTTGGGTATAACTTCGGTGGAAGGAGTTAATTATCTAACAAAGTTCGTCATTCATCTATGAACTAGTTTTTTATATATTTATTGAGTTCACTTAGTATTGATTTTTATGCTGCATATGCTGATCTGGCATTATATCATTTAATAATATATTCATAAATTTGAAAGAGTATCAACACAAAACTACTGGATTCGGTCAAACGGATTTCAGCCAATCAACAGCTCCAAAAGCAGTGGCCTTGAGTGCATATATAGGCCAGTTTAAGAAAATTAGAGTATAGTTAATGCTTACATCTAGAGTTAACCTTGGGTTTGAAGGATGAATGCGTCTATATCTGGATTCTTGGGTTTAGGAAGCTATACTGTTTAAAGGTTTATAGGTCGCTCATGAATGGTAGAGGCAAGGGACAGTAACATTGCCCCCATCAAGCAGGACAATGCCCTAGAGACTGACAATATATGCATATAATCAGCGCCTAGTCCCACCAAGGGTGAAAGACACTGAACCAGGAGTGGACGATGGCATAGTAGAGTGGTAATGTGTTCGTCTAAGATTTGCATGGCAGCAGATCGATTCCAGTCCGGGACAGTGAGTTTAAGCTATTTACTGGGAATTCCACTCCTGTGGTTGGGCTCCAAAGTGGGAGGTTTGGGTTTACCTGGCTGACGTTCTTGTGAGCATCTATTCTAATAAAACTGAAATCTTTAACCTTTAACCTTTAACTAAACTTGGCAGCTGTCGATGTCACACCAACAAATAGTAAACTGTTTAGAGTGATTGAGAATTCATCTCTGTATCAAGCTGATATTTGGAACACATCTAAGGATGTTGGTGTGAGAGGCAACAGGAGAAATAACCAATCATAAATTCATTATGATTTCCCATAATTTTCCCATAATAGCATCCAAGATTACAAATCGGGAGGGGGGTAATATATAAATGTTCCATTATCTGCCATATTATACATAAGTAAAAACATCGCTGTATATACAAGGACCTCATAAATGTCACCACGAGGTAAAGTATTAGATATGATAATGACAAAGAAACAAAAAAGGGGAACATGAAAATGGTCTCTATCAACACATATTATCTAGTTCTTCTTCTGGTTGAAATTGTGGAAAGCGTTATTGTGGCCTGATTGGTAACGTCTCTGCCTGGTGTTTGCCAGTCGCGGGTTCGAGTCCCGCTCAGACTTGTTAGTGCCATTACTGTCTGCAACCTTACCATCATTGTGAGCTGAGGTTGGGTGGTTTGGGGGAGCCTGTAGGTGTATCTGCTGAGTCATCAGCAGCCATTTCCTGGCCCTCCCTGGTTCTAGCTTGGGTGGAGAGGAGGCTTGGGCGCTGATCGTATAATATAATATGGACAGTCTTTAGGGCATTGTCCTGCTTGCTAGGGCAGTGACACTGTCCCTTGTCTCTGCCATTCTTGAGTTACCTTTAAAGGAGGAAACGATGCACCTTGAACGCCCTCTTGTTTTCCTTTTCTCTTACTTCATCTCAATTTAAATTCTTTTATGCTGAGTGGGTTGACATAAGTCTCGTTTCACAGTTTGTATGCAACGCATCTATTTGATATCATTGCTTATGTTAATAAACATGCATCTATTTCTTTTTTTACTTGTTACAGTTCATTCATTCATTTTTATTTCCTTTTCCGCACAAGGCTACTTTCCTTTCTGGGGCCTTTGGGCTTGTACACTTCAACACTTTACTTTTCCAACTAGGCTTGCAGCTTGGCTAGTAACAACAACCACAACAATAACGACAACGACTAAAACAACAACAACAACAATAACAACATGAACAACTAAAACAATGAAAACAACAATACTAACACGAGGAAGGAACTAGGTATCTAGACGGCATGAGCTACTTGAGATGTATAAACACATAAAATCATAGGAATTGCTAATTTATGATGCCTGCATACCAGGCTATGTTGGCAATTGCGCTTCGTAACAAGTCCTGGGGTAAGGACAGGGACAGAGGAATGGGGTGGGGTAGCAATTTGGTTTCAAAACCTTACGTCAACCGTAGGATAACATTTCCTAAGTCATATTTCCGAATTCAAATAGTCTGGATATATATAATTTATATATATATATATATATATATATATATATATATATATATATATATATGTATGTATATATATATGTATATATATATATGTGTATATATATATATATATATAAATACATATATATATATATATATATATATATATATATATATATATATATATATATATATATATATATATATATATTACGGTCATTTTGAGGAAATGGTCATTTTGCAAACTGCCCGGTCATTTTGGAAAATGACCAAAATATCTGTCAGTATGCAAAATGCCCAAATAATTGTGGTCATTTTGTAAAATGACCAGAAGTTTGATAATTTTGCAAAATGACTATTAGTATCGTTGGTCATTTTGTAAAGTTACCCCAATAGCTGCTGGTCATTATGCAAAAATAAACAAATAGTAACTTGAAATTGATTAGGAAAAGTCTAAGTATCAGTAAAGGTGTGTGTTTTATTTATTTATTCAACATTAAAAATATCATCTTGGTCAAGTGATCCTGGTAATTGAAAATGAAACGGTACTTCCCATCTGGTTGACTCTGCATATCAATCAAGTCAACCTGCAAAGACACAGTACAAGATAAAATTACAAGTAATGCAAATACATCATCATAATTATTATTGTCAGCAAAATTATTATTATTATTATTAGTAGTAGTAGTAGTAGTAGTAGTAGTAGTAGTAGGGTCATGCATATAATTTATTACATTAAGGTTAGATTGGAAGGCTAGGAAATGCCTACAATAACTTAGTGAATAATGTTTGTTTGTTTCGTTACTAACCTGAGCTCGAGAATTCATGCTGTTCAAGACGATTGGCTTGACAACCACGCGCTTCCGGACACTACTTTTCTTTAGCTGACATTCCTCACAATACTGCAAGAACAGCGTTATCTGATCACGTGAAATGTTTGCATATTTTTCTTTGGTTGCCTTACACATACTAGTTCTTCCTCCGTGACCAATTGTACGATGAATAGCTAGAAGTACATCAAACACATCTTCAGCACAAACGAATCACAGCTGAGTTCCTTTCTTCTGCAACTTTTGCACGGTGGTACCCTCAATTGTGACCTCCAGTATTTCATATTTTTGTAACAAACGATAATCCTGCTTAGTCTTTGTAGGATTAGATTGTTTAAGTTCATTCAGGCGACTAATTACTCGTTCGTATTCTTCCCGGGGAAATAAACTTGAACTATATGTAGCTTTCTTTTCTTCACACTCTACAAGTTTTGTTTGGAAAATGCTTTTCTTACTTTCCATTGTGAATATATCCATCCTCGGTCAAACCTCAGTAGGAACTAACTGACACTTAGACTTTTCCTAATCAATTTTAAGTTACTATTTGTTTATTTTTGCATAATGACCAGCAGCTATTGGGGTAACTTTGCAAAATGACCAACGATACTAATAGTCATTTTGAAAAATTACCAAACTTCTGGTCATTTTCCAAAATGACCACAATATTTTGGCCATTTTGCATACTGACAGATATTTTGGTCATTTTCCAAAATGACCGGGCAGTTTGCAAAATGACCAATTCCTCAAAATGACCGTAACATATATATATATATACATACATATATATATATATATATATATACATACATATATATATATATATTGTGTATATATGTGTGTGTGTGTGTGTGTGTGTGTGTGTGTGTAGGCCTATTAGCAAAAGAAACAAGGGAAAATGAAAAGATAGTGATTCATAATTTTTTTGCCCGTGGTTCTTTTGTATCTAAGCCTCACATTTCCCTGTAACTTTTACGTGTACACACATACACACACACACACACACATATATATATATATATATATATATATATATATATATATATAAATATATATATACATATATATATATATATATATATATATATATATATATATATATATATATATATATATATATATATATATATATATATAAACGAGTGTTTGGGTTGGATAGTTTAATTATTTTCAAACGAGCCCTCTTGCAGGGATATGAAAACGACTGTGTTTGTTACGGTTAACGAGAGAGAGAGAGAGAGAGAGAGAGAGAGAGAGAGAGAGAGAGAGAGAGAGAGAGACATTCTCTCTCTCCTCGATGTAAATAAAAGAACACATGATTATAATTTGTTTTCGCTGATAGCAGTAGTTATTTCCCCCTTGGGTAATAATCGCCATAATAACTTTCAATTGAAAATTACTCTTTGTTGTTGGGGTTTTAGTAATTCAGAAATGAAAAGCGCAATTTCTTTGCTCTCTGACAGCTGGTAATTAGTTTTCGGTCTTACTCACGAACGCGAATAAATCCATTGTCATTAGAATGAATTATGTGGTTCTTTCTCAATGACCCCCCTCGTAAACACTATATCATTCTTCGATAATTGTCTAAAAAAAAATCATCCCTTCTTTCATAAATAAAATGATTATGTTTGTATTTCTCATCTTAGTTGATACTAGGCGTTGGAGAGTATTGATATCAGTG
>NC_090734.1:19483210-19496615 GCF_036898095.1 Palaemon carinicauda
CTATCTCAGCCATTCTCCATTCACAAACTCATCCATTATGCTTTTGCAAACTCAGTCATCTTCCATTCACAAACTCCTCCATTATCCTTCTGCTAACTCAGCCATTCTCCATTCACAAACTCATCCATTATCCTTTTGCAAACTCAGTCATCTTCCATTCACAAACTCCTCCATTATCCTTCCGCTAACTCAGCCATTCTCCATTCACAAACTCATCCATTATCCTTGCGCTAACTCAGCCATTCTCCATTCACAAACTCCTCCATTATCCTTGCGCTATCTCAGCCATTCTCCATTCACAAACTCCTCCATTATCCTTGCGCTAACTCAGCCATTCTCCATTCACAAACTCCTCCATTATCCTTGCGCTATCTCAGCCATTCTCCATTCACAAACTCCTCCATTATCCTTGCGCTATCTCAGCCATTCTCCATTCACAAACTCATCCATTATGCTTTTGCAAACTCAGTCATCTTCCATTCACAAACTCCTCCATTATCCTTGCGCTAACTCAGCCATTCTCCATTCACAAACTCCTCCATTATCCTTGCGCTAACTCAGCCATTCTCCATTTACAAACTCCTCCATTATCCTTGCGCTAACTCAGCCATTCTCCATTCACAAACTCCTCCATTATCCTTGCGCTATCTCAGCCATTCTCCATTCACAAACTCATCCATGATGCTTTTGCAAACTCAGTCATCTTCCATTCACAAACTCCTCCATTATCCTTCCGCTAACTCAGCCATTCTCCATTCACAAACTCATCCATTATGCTTTTGCAAACTCAGTCATCTTCCATTCACAAACTCCTCCATTATCCTTCCGCTAACTCAGCCATTCTCCATTCACAAACTCATCCATTATCCTTGCGCTAACTCAGCCATTCTCCATTCACAAACTCATCCATTATCCTTGCGCTAACTCAGCCATTCTCCATTCACAAACTCCTCCAATATCCTTGCGCTATCTCAGCCATTCTCCATTCACAAACTCCTCCATTATCCTTGCGCTAACTCAGCCATTCTCCATTCACAAACTCCTCCATTATCCTTGCGCTATCTCAGCCATTCTCCATTCACAAACTCATCCATTATGCTTTTGCAAACTCAGTCATCTTCCATTCACAAACTCCTCCATTATCCTTCCGCTAACTCAGCCATTCTCCATTCACAATCTCCTCCATTATCCTTGCGCTAACTCAGCCATTCTCCATTCACAAACTCCTCCATTATCCTTGCGCTAACTCAGCCATTCTCCATTCACAAAACTCCTCCATTATCCTTGCGCTATCTCAGCCATTCTCCATTCACAAACTCATCCATTATGCTTTTGCAAACTCAGTCATCTTCCATTCACAAACTCCTCCATTATCCTTCTGCTAACTCAGCCATTCTCCATTCACAAACTCATCCATTATCCTTTTGCAAACTCGGTCATCTTCCATTCACAAACTCCTCCATTATCCTTCCGCTAACTCAGCCATTCTCCATTCACAAACTCATCCATTATCCTTGCGCTAACTCAGCCATTCTCCATTCACAAACTCCTCCATTATCCTTGCGCTATCTCAGCCATTCTCCATTCACAAACTCCTCCATTATCCTTGCGCTAACTCAGCCATTCTCCATTCACAAACTCCTCCATTATCCTTGCGCTATCTCAGCCATTCTCCATTCACAAACTCCTCCATTATCCTTGCGCTATCTCAGCCATTCTCCATTCACAAACTCATCCATTATGCTTTTGCAAACTCAGTCATCTTCCATTCACAAACTCCTCCATTATCCTTGCGCTAACTCAGCCATTCTCCATTCACAAACTCCTCCATTATCCTTGCGCTAACTCAGCCATTCTCCATTTACAAACTCCTCCATTATCCTTGCGCTAACTCAGCCATTCTCCATTCACAAACTCCTCCATTATCCTTGCGCTATCTCAGCCATTCTCCATTCACAAACTCATCCATGATGCTTTTGCAAACTCAGTCATCTTCCATTCACAAACTCCTCCATTATCCTTCCGCTAACTCAGCCATTCTCCATTCACAAACTCATCCATTATGCTTTTGCAAACTCAGTCATCTTCCATTCACAAACTCCTCCATTATCCTTGCGCTAACTCAGCCATTCTCCATTCACAAACTCATCCATTATCCTTGCGCTAACTCAGCCATTCTCCATTCACAAACTCATCCATTATCCTTGCGCTAACTCAGCCATTCTCCATTCACAAACTCCTCCAATATCCTTGCGCTATCTCAGCCATTCTCCATTCACAAACTCCTCCATTATCCTTGCGCTAACTCAGCCATTCTCCATTCACAAACTCCTCCATTATCCTTGCGCTATCTCAGCCATTCTCCATTCACAAACTCATCCATTATGCTTTTGCAAACTCAGTCATCTTCCATTCACAAACTCCTCCATTATCCTTCCGCTAACTCAGCCATTCTCCATTCACAAACTCCTCCATTATCCTTGCGCTAACTCAGCCATTCTCCATTCACAAACTCCTCCATTATCCTTCCGCTAACTCAGCCATTCTCCATTCACAAACTCCTCCATTATCCTTGTGCTAACTCAGCCATTCTCCATTCACAAACTCCTCCATTATCCTTGCGCTATCTCAGCCATTCTCCATTCACAAACTCATCCATTATGCTTTTGCAAACTCAGTCATCTTCCATTCACAAACTCCTCCATTATCCTTCCGCTAACTCAGCCATTCTCCATTCACAAACTCATCCATTATGCTTTTGCAAACTCAGTCATCTTCCATTCACAAACTCCTCCATTATCCTTCCGCTAACTCAGCCATTCTCCATTCACAAACTCATCCATTATCCTTGCGCTAACTCAGCCATTCTCCATTCACAAACTCATCCATTATCCTTGCGCTAACTCAGCCATTCTCCATTAACAAACTCATCCATTATCCTTCCGCTAACTCAGCCATTCTCCATTCACAAACTCCTCCATTATCCTTGCGCTAACTCAGCCATTCACCATTCACAAACTCCTCCATTATCCTTGCGCTATCTCAGCCATTCTCCATTCACAAACTCATCCATTATGCTTTTGCAAACTCAGTCATCTTCCATTCACAAACTCCTCCATTATCCTTCCGCTAACTCAGCCATTCTCCATTCACAAACTCATCCATTATGCTTTTGCAAACTCAGTCATCTTCCATTCACAAACTCCTCCATTATCCTTCCGCTAACTCAGCCATTCTCCATTCACAAACTCATCCATTATCCTTGCGCTAACTCAGCCATTCTCCATTCACAAACTCATCCATTATCCTTGCGCTAACTCAGCCATTCTCCATTCACAAACTCCTCCATTATCCTTGCGCTAACTCAGCCATTCTCCATTCACAAACTCCTTCATTATCCTTCCGCTAACTCAGCCATTCTCCATTCACAAACTCATCCATTATGCTTTTGCAAACTCAGTCATCTTCCATTCACAAACTCCTCCATTATCCTTCCGCTAACTCAGTCATTCTCCATTCACAAACTCATCCATTATCCTTGCGCTAACTCAGCCATTCTCCATTCACAAACTCATCCATTATCCTTGCGCTAACTCAGCCATTCTCCATTCACAAACTCATCCATTATCCTTCCGCTAACTCAGCCATTCTCCATTCACAAACTCCTCCATTATCCTTGCACTAACTCAGCCATTCTCCATTCACAAACTCCTCCATTATCCTTGCGCTATCTCAGCCATTCTCCATTCACAAACTCATCCATTATGCTTTTGCAAACTCAGTCATCTTCCATTCACAAACTCATCCATTATCCTTGCGCTAACTCAGCTATTCTCCATTCACAAACTCATCCATTATGCTTTTGCAAACTCAGTCATCTTCCATTCACAAACTCATCCATTATCCTTGCGCTAACTCAGCCATTCTCCATTCACATACTCCTCCATTATCCTTGCGCTAACTCAGCCATTCTCCATTCACAAACTCCTCCATTATCCTTGCGCTAACTCAGCCATTCTCCATTCACAAACTCCTCCATTATCCTTGCGCTAACTCAGCCATTCTCCATTCACAAACTCCTCCATTATCCTTGCGCTAACTCAGCCATTCTCCATTCACAAACTCCTCCATTATCCTTGCGCTAACTCAGCCATTCTCCATTCACAAACTCATCCATTATCCTTGCGCTAACTCAGCCATTCTCCATTCACAAACTTATCCATTATCCTTCCGCTATCTCAGCCATTCTCCATTCACAAACTCATCCATTATGCTTTTGCAAACTCAGTCATCTGCCATTCACAAACTCATCCATTCTCCTCTTACATTCTTATCCTTTCTCCTTTTACACACTCAGTCATGTTTGTATGCTCATTTTATGTATTCCTAAAATATTTATTCTGTTTTACTTATTTCTTAGTATTCATTTCCTCCCAAAGTGTTATCACAAACAAACATATCTCCCCTATATATTAAAGATCAAGTGATGGGTTTTATATATATATATATATATATATATATATATATATATATATATAGATAGATAGATAGATAGATAGATAGATATACATACATACATATACATATACAGTATATATATATATATATATATATATATATATATATATATATATAATACGAAATTAAAAACATAAAAGCCGTTAAAAAATTTATATAAAATTGGAACTGAAAAACAAGTGATAGATATAATAAATCATAAGTGAAAACATATTAGGCTCAGAAAACTGATAGCCCTGACTTCATCGATATTGGGAATAAGTTTATGGCAAAGAATCAGCATAGTTAGTATGTTTTTGGTTATTCATTAAGTAGGCCCACTGGTATTTCATTATAGTTAAATGTGTACAAATTGTAATTGGTCACATAAAGATCGGCCCATTTTTTTCTGTTTTTTTTTTCCAATCGCTGTCAGATGCCGGGAAATTGCATCTAAGGGTGTTCCTTCGTAAGAGAAATTCTGTGAAGGGGTTACCCAGACCCACCACCATTAGTGCCTTCTCAAACTCTAGCCGCACTCCCCCCCCCCATCCCCTCCCGAAAAAATCGCTCCTACGCCCCTGGTATATGTAACAAAACACACTTTATAGAGAAATGATATCTATAGTTGGGCTTATAATTAGCTAACAATGTATTTGCTGCGGACGTGAATATAATTTGGTTCAATTTCGTATTATTAATTCTATGGCCGAGTTCCAACTCTTTGCATTTAGAATATTGGAATCTGCTCTATATATTTTTGAAATGCATATTATCTGTGTTCTACATATAATTACCATACCTTAGAGTTTAAAATTCAGAAGAAAAATAGTATTATTAGAATTATAAATTCTTTAAGTAATAATTGAAAAAACTACCATGAAAGTATGTTTTATTAATCACGCACTTATCCAATTTGAATAGAATCCAAGTGTTTCTACTTCTTGTCAAAAGATGGCAACACACGTCCCTTGTTCCATTCATGTGAATGATTCTATCCAATAGTAAAAGGGAGAAGTATTGACACTTATGTAGAAATATGTGTGGAAGGTATAAATTATATTCAGGTCCAATTAAGTAGGCTATTTTAGGCTATTTCTATACCAAAATGACGTCATGGAAGGTTCCAGAATGCAAGGATTAAAGAACTCTATACATTGTTTATTTTCTTGGCCAATAGATGGCCTTAAGATTAGAGTCCTAAATTGCTAATTATCCCCATCATCCACTCATTATAATTTTCATTACTTCATTTTGTGTTGCTATTTGGGCACAAAATTGCTATAAAACAGACGCACGTGAGCTTGACGTTCCTTCTTGTCTGGCCACAACTTAATTCTTAGGAAATTGCAAATTTCACAATAAATGTCACAGAAATATCGCCTCAGCAAACAATAGTTAATTCAGTTCCATTTGGGGGTTCGGGGGTCGCCAGATCGATGCCACATGTGCTGAAATCGGCGAGGCAATTGAGTAATTACACAGTTATTCTACCTAATTTTCAATTACCTTTTGATGAAACCAAAATATAATTAATATGTTTCATAGTATGACATGTCTTGATAGTATAAACTACGTAGAATAACAATATTGTTACATTTTGAAAGGCATAATGACACCGCCTCCTCTAGCTCCCTCCCTTCCACCGTAACGAGTTTTATTTTACCGCCAATAGATGGCATCAGAGGCACCTTTTCCCAACTAATCGAGTCTTTATTTGACGACCACGTGGGTCAAAAAAGTGTGGTAGGAAGGTAGAGGCTAGATAATTGGTAATTGGTAAATTGTCCAACGATCTTTTCCTTATTAGAAATGAATATTTTTATCAAAGAATAGTGTGAATTTTTCATATGCTATCGGAAACAACATGAGTTTACTTATAAAAGTGTTTAGTATTTCCATTATTCATCAAGACACATGGATTGTAAGTCATGTTCCTGTACAAGTGACCAAGGTAACAATCATCAGCATAGTTAAGGTTGGTGGGACGAGTTTGGGACAGCGCTGCCAAATGAAATTTCCTTGAATGGAGAATGTCATTATTCTTTATAGATTCAAACAATTCGGGGAGTAATAGTTGTATACCAGAAGGTGCATGACTAGTGTAATTTGATGTTCTTATAATCAGCGTAATCAACATAGACAAATCAGATAAAGAATAAGAAAATTGTCACATTTCTGTGTCTTCGCCAACACCTGACTGTGTTGCGTCATCCACCTGCGAATTTGTGTTTGTTAACAAGGGCGTTCCAGAGTGTAAAACAGTTATAAAATAGACCTTATCATCATTTACTCAGTAAATGTATGCATGCCAGTAAAGCTGTTTCTTGGTTCAATATGGGTTGAAAGAATCTATTAAGTGTGTATTATATATATATATATATATATATATATATATATATATATATATATATATATATATATATATATACATATATATATATATATATATATATATATATATATATATATATATATATATATATATATAACACTACTGTTTTCCCCTACCAGTAACGGCCAAGGTCTTCCTAAGTAAATGATAGGCCAATCGTGAATATAAAAAAGTTGATTCTGAAAGCTCGTTGAGAGAGAGAGAGAGAGAGAGAGAGAGAGAGAGAGAGAGAGAGAGAGAGAGAGAGGAGAGAGAGAGAGAGAGAGAGCACCTACAAGACATGGATGCTTATGATCTCTGCAAATGAATCAGAAGAGACAGAGTATACCTATAAAAAGAAAAGCCAATGTTCATTTATATACGTTAATTGTGGATGCTGCATTAAGCTATTAAAGATATATGATAATTATTTACCAACATTTTTTTTTTATTAGTACAAATATTGATCAGGATGTTTTTAAGGAAATTCGGTGCTGGGTATAAAGTTGAAGGCCATAGTTTAGAGAGACGAAAATATAAGCATACATGAGTATAGTGTCTCCGGTATTAATGAGAATAAAAAGTTTTGCTCTATACAAAGGTTTGATTCAGAGAAAAGGTTTCTTCTGTAACGATATCAAAATCATTGCCAATAAATCCCAATTTTTTTTTTTTTTTTTTTTTTTTTTTTTTTTTTTTTTTTTTTTTAAGGAAAGGTTAACAAAGATGATACGGTGTTGAATGTCAAGTGATGTTTATCAAGATTTTTTAAATATTAAAAACTTTTTTAAATGAGTTACGAATACCCTATGATCGATACAAATGGGAATAAAGGTTAGGTTGGTCTGAACAGTCAAATGTTTATCCTTATATTTATCGGTCATAGGTTTGAGTCCTTGGACGGGTAGAAACTCTCTTACGACCCTGATATTACTATTATAGGCCAGATCCCTGCGATTGTAATTACTAACCATTATTTCACTAATGGTTCCTTGAATTACTTTAGGTATGGATTTAGTTCACGACGATACTAAAATGTGTACGATGCATTTTCAAAGAAACGAAAAAAAAAATGAAAAAATAAAAATTTCTCCGTGTAGTGTGTTGGGCAGAATGCCTTAAGAAGACTACTTCTTTGCATAGGAAAACGTTTGATACTTTGAGCAGTTCTTTGCGTGACGAAAGCAGTGCTACAGGTCAGCCCAAATAGTAATTTTATATTTAAAACAGGACAGGATTCGAAATGAAACTGTAAAAGAGATTACTCAAGTGCCATATGTGGATGAGATCACAAGACACTAGAAGAGTTGGAAGACCCAGGCCTACATGGCTGAGGACTATAAAGCGTGAAGTAGGAGATGATGAATGGAGAAGTATTGATTTAAAACCTCAAGATAGAGACGACTGGCGAAATATAACCGAGGCCCTTTGCGTCTATACGAGCAGGAAGAGATTATATATATATATATATATATATATATATATATATATATGTGTGTGTGTGTGTGTGTGTGTGTGTGCGCGCGCGCGTGCGTGTGTGTATATAAAAAAACACACTAGCCTACATATAGATATTGATCAATGTAATATTTTTTATCAAGTTTACCTAAACAAAAGTTATAATAATTTAGTTCATCAAAAGAGTGCTTTGAGATCATAACCTTTTGTATAAATTTTGAAGTTTTATGGTGTCATTGTGAAAATGCTCCCAAGGAATTAGCTATATAACTGCTTAACTATCAGCCAAAGGTCTTTGACCTATTTCAAAATCCTGCTATTGGAAGAGTTCTTGATAAAAATCAAAGTATAACTTTTCAGTAAAATATCTGTAAATTGTGATGAATTGGTAAATAAGAAAAAAAAAAACTTATAGGGCTAAAGACTAGTTTTACCAAGCTGTCAAGATATCGATCAGGGTTTTTCTTCTGCTAGTTTGCTATAATTAATATTGATATCATAATCTTAGGAATATTTTAGTAACCCAAAGTGAAGCCTAAATTTACCAAAGTCTCGATATAGACTTTTAAGACTTTATTTGCAGTGGGTAAGATTTGAATGTAGTATTAACTATATTCTCTCTCTCTCTCTCTCTCTCTCTCTCTCTCTCTCTCTCTCTCTCTCTCTGTGTGTGTGTGTGTGTGTGTGTGTATGTGTGTGTGTGTGTGACTTGAAGCAGTACAAGCTAGGGCCATCAAACTAGTTCCAACAGTAAGGCAATTTGGATGTAGACGGAGGATAGAACGTTTGAACTTATTTGATCTACAAACTCGACTACTAAGGGGACAGTTAACAGTGGAATTCAGAATTCTTAAAGGAATAACAAATGTAGATTACAACACTCTATTCACGCTTAGCAAAAAATCAGTCCAGAGGTAACGGATACAAACTGGAGTGGAAAAGATACAACACCACTCAACGTGTCAATTTCTTTGCATAAAGAAAAAAAAATACTTGGAATAGACTTACAGTGGATGTAGTATACAGTAACACGGCGAACGAGTTCAAGAATAAGTTAGACAAGATCATAAGAACTCTCTAAATGCTTAAACTAAATAGTTCTACCAAAGAACAAATGGAGTCACCGCAGAAAGACTAAAAAGACTTTGTGACGTCCAAAATCCTTGTAACACTCTCTCTCTCTCTCTCTCTCTCTCTCTCTCTCTCTCTCTCTCTCTCTCTCTCTCTCTCTCGAAATACACGTAAGATTTTATTTATCTCTCTCTCTCTCTCTCTCTCTCTCTCTCTCTCTCTCTCTCTCTCTCAATACACGTAAGATTTGATTTACCTCTCTCTCTCTCTCTCTCTCTCTCTCTCTCTCTCTCTCTCTCTCTCTCTCTCGAAATACACGTAAGATTTTATTTACCTCTCTCTCTCTCTCTCTCTCTCTCTCTCTCTCTCTCTCTCTCTCTCTCTCTCTCTCTCTGGAAGAGCAGAGCAAATGGAAATGAAGCATTTACATATCAAACGTGCGCAAAATCATTGCATCAACACACCCTCCATTATGACTGGATTCCCAGAGGGGAAAAAAATCAAAGAATTCAATGCAAGTCTAAATTGAATTAATTATGTTAATTGAATATCGCTTTGTATATGACCTTTGATGTTGTGATCTAAATTCTATACATACCAATCAGTGCGCAGATGATTACTGTGTATTAAGTATTAATTTCCTGTGTAAATATTAGGTTTATTTACGCAATTTTTATCGTTAGGGCGATGAATTCTGTTTAGACACTTTCACGAGGTCATCAAAGTATTATTATTATTATTATTATTATTATTATTATTATTACAAGCTTAACTACAACCCTAGTTGAAAAAGCATGATGCTGTAAGCCCTAGGGCTCTAACAGGGAAAAATAGCCCAGTGAGGAAAGGAAACTTAAACGTCAAGGAAAGTGATGAATAATTGAAATATAATATTTTAAGAACAGAAGCATCATTGAAATAGATCTTTCATATATAGTATAAACTATAGACATTAGAAAAACAAGAGGAAGAGAAATAAGGTGTACCCTCCTCCTATATAAATCCGTATGTAACCCATTTCTGAATAAGCATCAGGTCATTACAGCAACTTATGGATAAAAATAGATTTTTAATTGAGTTGCCTTTGGAACTGGGAGGCATTTAGAAGACATTTTGGAGAACCCAGAATAGGCTAGACATCTTTCAAATTCGTAAAAGGATAACATAAAATCGTAAATCACATGACATATTAAAAAAAAATGTTTGTTTGTATGATTTAGTTCATATGATTTTGAATTATTCATTGTTTTATCGTTACTTTTCAACTCCCATATATTAAGAAAATTTAGTCGTAACCAAGACTTCTCCGAGATGACAGCCCCCTTTCAGACGTGTGAAGTATTACCAGAATTTGCGTACAGAAAACGTAAGGAAAAGTCATGAATTACCTAAATATATATTTTTATCCAAGGTTTTTATCTGTCATTTTTGTACTAAGATAATATTATTTTACTCGCTTCCAGTAAATAATTACTCGAAATATTTCTATATTTAAAACTTTTATCTTTATAACAATAGTTTTTTAACACCATAACTGGCTTATTTAAATTACTGGTTAATATATTTCTCTCCTTATGTTCATTGAATATTTCATCATCCAATAGATGTCCTCAGCTGTCAGGTTTACCACAGATTTCAAAGGTAAAATGAATCGCGTTAGTATTGTACAAATAGTCATGCCACAAAGTCCTGTTTAACACAGCGTGTATTAACATATATGTATATAAGTCTATTAACCTTGTATGTCATAAAATAAACTTATGCATGCACATTAAAATGCTTAGCATATATACGTGCACACATACGTATGCATGTACACTATTTGTCTTTAGGAGGAATGTGTATATCTTTGTATGCGCAGTTGATCTGAATATTTTTCAACGACTGCATATACATACATATGTCTTTATATGTATACGCACATATTTGTATATGAACTTTAAATACATGCATATATTTGTACATGAACTTTAAATACATGCATACATTTGTGTATGAACTTTAAATCTATCCATAAACACGTATATGTCATTATATACACGTATGTATTATGAATTCTTATGTGTTTGAAGAGTATATGTATATTACATGATGATATCTATAAATGTGTGTTTGAATCAACATATGTGAATGTATAACATATATTTTCATGTTTATATACACGTGTGCGTTATTCATATATGCACATTTATATACATGTAACTTTTATAAACACATAAATACAAACATACTTAGGTCAACAAAGGCAGAAAGTATTTTGGGCCCATATATCCATTGCTCTCCAACTTTAGGCCATGACATTGCCTATATATCAGAGCCTTATACAAGCTTCGTTTTACGTTTGCACAAACAGTACTCCTCTTTCATAGTTATCTATTAATTTATTTATTCATTCATTCATTTATCTATTTAGTTATCTATTTCCTTGTATATTGAATTAGTTAACTTTCTAACACAATTAGACATTCTCCATTGTAAAAAGGAACTTGGTGGCATGCTATTCTTTTGCAAGTGAATAAAAACGTAACGATACTGATAAAATTATTATTATTATTATTACTACTACTACTACTACTACTACTACTACTACTACTACTACTACTAGCTAAGCTACAACCCTAGTTGGAAAAGCAGGATGTTATAAGCCCAAGGGCTCCAACAAGGAAAAATAGCCTAGTGAGCAAAGAAAATAAGGAAATAAATAAACTATATGAGAAGTTATGAACAATTAAAACAAAACACCTCAAGAACAGTAGCAACACAAAACAGATCTTTTATATATAACTATAAAAAGACTTATATCAGCCTGTTATTCAATTTTTATGTATGTGATGATTGTATGCAATTTATTGATATTATATTTTTACGCATAACTGTATGTGTTTCTTTCTGTAGGCATGAATAGATGAAAGTACGTATAAATAATTTCACAAATATGAGTATGTATATACTCTCTTATGATGGTTATGCATGGTAAAAAAAATTATATATATATATATATATATATATATATATATATATATATATATATATATATATATATATATATATGTGTGTGTGTGTGTATATATATATATGTATATATATATATATATATATATATATATATATATATATATATACTGTATGTATATATATACATATATGTATATATATATATATATATATATATATATATATATATATATATATATATGTATATAGTATATATATATATACATATATATACATATATATATATACTGTATATATATATATATATATATATATATATATATATATATATATACAGTATATATATATATATATATGTATATATATATATTGTGTATATATATATATATATATATATATATATATATATATATATATGTGTGTGTGTGTGTGTGTCTGTGTGTGTATATAGTATGTACCCGTACATTCAGAAATACACATGTATATATAAGTGTCTACATAGACATATACTATATGTATAAGCTATGTGTATGCGTAACTGAGCGTGTATAAATTTGCATGTACTTAGACATGAATATCTTAATGTGTACACATGGTTACGTAATCATCAGATAGCCTGGTGCAGCATGATAGGAATATGAGTATTTTATCATAAAACTATTTATCATACTGCAATGTTTAGAATATCGTTTCCAGTCCTTTATCGTAAAATTTAGGTTGAATTGAGTTGTATTTTCCCCGACGCATTCAAAATCTGCGGTTGATTGCCTCAGTTTAATGAAAACTAGATTATTGATGTTTTCAAAGTTATTATATATTTTTTTTACTTTCATGTTAAAGTTATTGAAATAAATAGCAAATACTCATAAATGACTTATAGGACAGAAATGTATATTTTGACGTAAATTATTCATTATACTTAGGGTTTGACTACATAACTTCTGGTAACACATGGAAGGGGGTTCATCTTTGAAAAATGGCGTTAAAATTTTCTAATATATTATTTCAAAAAAATTTGTATAACACCAATATACGCTTAAATTTGAATAA
>NC_090734.1:19497115-19502115 GCF_036898095.1 Palaemon carinicauda
TGCTTAAATTTGAATTAAAATGGATATTTATATATACGGATCGAGATTCACTCTCTCAAATTATAATGTATACTTGATATGGAAATTTCTTGGTAGTTTCTGCCGTCTCAAAGACTCTAAAGATGTATGGATTTAATACGTTTCAAAGTTTCCAGTTAACATTTTTTTTCATTTTCCAAAGCAATTAATGCAATGACATTAGATTTCCTCATCATTTGCCTTAAAACAGAATAACTCTCTCTCTCTCTCTCTCTCTCTCTCTCCCTCTCTCTCTCTCTCTCGTCTCTCTCTCTCTCTCTCTCCTCTCTCTCTGCCTTATCAATATTCTTATTCAAGCCTGGAGATCATCATCATCTCCTCCTACGCCTATTGAAGCAAAGGGCCTCAAGCCTGAAGATGAGTAAAAGAAAAGTGAAAAGGGAAAGTATACATAGCCTTTATATATCAGACTTACATTAAATGTCTTATAACGTATCCCGAGTTAGGCAGATACTATTTGAAGTAAATATTCCTGATGTAGAGACTCTTTAGCTATGTTAAGCATCTCTTTTAGAGGGAAACCCCCAAAATCAAAACCATTCGTTTTCTAGTCTTGGGTAGTGCCATAGCCTCTCTAAGAGTCGAGTTTGACTCATTGGGCTGGTTATTCTCCTCCTTTTAATAATAATATAATTAATGATAATAATAATAATAATAATACTAATAAATAATTAGAGTATTGCCGTAGCTCTGCGCCGTGATCTTTCGTTAATCTTGGGTAGAGTTCACCTACTTGAAGGTACACTTGGCCACACTATTTTATCTTATTTCTCTGTCCCCCCTCCCCCCGTTTTAATCCTTTTTATTTTTTCCATAAGTTTGAGTGTGAAAGATCTATTTCAATGTTGTATACTATTCTTAAAATATTCTACTTTGGAAGTTTATTACTTCTCTTAGTAGTTTATTCATTTCTTTGCTTTCCTTACCCTCATAGGGCCACTTTTTTCCCTGTTAGAGCACTTGTGCTTATATCATGCTGGTTTTTTTTTTCCCCAACTAGGGTTGTAGTAATAATGACGATGATAAAGTGTGTATCCATCGAAATATGTGGTTTCCTTCGTTAATTTTTCTTTCTAAACCCCCTCTGAATAGGATAGCATATGTTATACTATAGCAAGAGATTAACCATGTAGGCTACTACAATGATCAACCTGTCTCTCTTGAGATGAATTTCTATAACGTTTAATAACAAACGTCTGGGAAAGAAACGTTTCAATCTGGATAAGGTTACTTAGCTTGAGAATGATATAATCAGTAACTGATTATCTTTAATTGGGGGTTAATTTCCTCAGTGTAATCTCTCGAGTGTTGCCTTGATGACTTAGTCTAAAAATCCCCAAAACTCATGATAAAAAATACCCAAAACTACCAAACAATCCCTATTTCCACAATATATTCTCTTTCTGATCATGTAGGCTTTACTAATATCAGAAATTACTCAATATACTTCATTTAAGTGCAAACAAAACTAATTGCATACAATATAAAGGTTTACTCAACTTTGTTTCTTCATCATAGAAATTTGTTCGGAATATCCCCCACCAGACACCCAAACCCCCCAAATCTAGGGATAAATCCCCCATATGTGGCAAACGCTGGCAATAATTATCCAAAGTTTGCAGTAAAGGGACATCAACCCATACATCTTTGATATCTTCAAAATATAATTAACTACTTATAAGACGCTAATTGTAATGTTATTTGAGATAGTAGGTCACGTTCTATCTTTTATGTATATTTATTCAATTTCTATTCGAATATATTACGATATTCTACTTAATTCTCATAAATATCAGAGCTATATTTTCTTTGAAGTTGTAACACCAGAGTAGGTGGCTGACTTTAAGTGATGTCAGAACTCATTTGGTAAGAGCCCTTATATAATGTTTAATTTCTATCAAAATGAACTTATTTTGGTCCTTTATTCTTACATCAATCAAAGGTCAATCAGTCATTTTATTATAGTTTATAAAAATAATGTTATTTTATATAATTTCCAAGATTGAGGACTATAGATTTTTTTACTAAAATTACACTTTTTCCAAGGAGTTTTGAGTCTTCAATTCTGTAATGTTACTTCGATAGTTGATAAGCTTACCAATAGATGTCCTCAGCATTCGCTTTAGTAGAATATCTCTCTCTCCTCTCTCTCCTCTCTCTCTCTCTCTCTCTCTCTCTCCTCTCTCTCTCTCTCTCCTCTCTCTCTCTCTCTCTCTCTCTCTTGTCAAAGCTATGCCAAAGAGAAGCTTAGTTACACCTCAACTCCCATAGAAGTGACATAACAAAAGCAAACGTGTACATTTCGGCGATGTATACAAATCGTTTGAGTGGTTGGCGTAGCTGAAATTAGCAAGGTTGGTGTATGCTTTGTCATTTACAGTTTATTTTCAATATATCTTTTATTTCACAAGGTAAATGTATATTAAGCCACACGTTGGAACCTACGAAAAGCTTATTGTTTGATCTCTGGGAAGAAGCAAGCTGTTATAATGTAGGCAATGTTATATTACTGTTTCTTTTTAATAGAGAATTTATTCCGTATCGAAATGAACTACAGAAATCGGGTAGCTTTTTATAAACATTTCATGAGTCATTTTAGTTTATTATATTTTATTTTGTTTTGATATATGATAAAATATATAACTCATTACGGTGAAAGTAAATTTCGATACGTTGAATTTGCTGTCATGATCCTACGTCTAGTAAGTTGGCTTCCAAAATCTGTTGAGTGAAGTTGCAAGCCGCACACCTTGTTTCTCGACCCCCAGATGCCAGTACATTTAGGATAGCTAAAGAGGGTGACTGGTGGACCGGGAGGGATCGATTCAAGATCTACCAACATGGGTTAAGTGATGTAACACACGTCTACACGTTAGTTGACATCACCTTCAATAGGTGGATTGGAAAGGTTTGTGTATTACATGATCAACTAAGATGTACTAGTCAGGAACGCCCATAATAGGTCAGTTTGCTGTGAGCCATCAGACAAAAGTCTCCCACCCTCACCAATCCACAGTGGTCAGCGCAGTGATGAAAACTGGCCAAACCCCAGACATGATTCAAGACATTGTCTGAGGCCTTTGTCCTACAGTGGACATTAAACGGCTGCATTTGTTGTGTGAATATATACTATATATATAGTATATATATATATATATATTATATATATATATATTATATATATATATATATATACTATATATATATATATATATATATATATATATATATATATATATTATATATATATATATATATATATTTATATATATATATATATATATATATATATAGTGTGTGTGTGTGTGTATGTGTACATGTGCCTATGTGTGTACATATGCTATGTTTGTGTATGTGTATGTGCTTCATAAAAATGCCAAGCAAAAATTTTTTTATTTTTGTTACTCAACCACAATGTTAGATTTCAATATATGCTTGCATCAAATGAAGTTGCAATCACCACAACAATTATCAGCTTAAAGTAAGTTGAATCTTGATTGACTGATTGGTTTGTGGTTTTCTGGCATCATGACATCTAAGGTCATTGACACCGAAAGTTGAGTCTTGAAGAGTTACTCGCAGGTGTGTCTAACAAAAATTACCTTTTATACGCTATTGTCCATGAAAAAAACTTGTGAATCTCAATTTGTAATAGTTCATTTCTCTCTCTCTCTTCTCTCTCTCTCTCTCTCTCTCTATCTCCTCTCTCTCTCTCTCTCTCTCTCTCTCTTCTCTCTCTCTCTCTTCTGATATTTCCCTAGCAAATAGACAAATGTTCAACTGGAATATGCCCTCTTCCTTCGTAAATCTTGTCTTAAAAAGTCTTAGATGACGATATATTATATTATATTACAGCGTAGGTAGACTAAAAGGATATTTATGTATTATAGAGTAACCTAATGATCAAGCCTGTCTCTCTTGAGAGGATTTTGAATAACGTCTAATAGCAAAACGTCAGGGAAAGAAACGTTTAATCCGGATATGTTTATTTAGTTTAAGACTTTGATATGATCAGGAACTTATCTTTAACTGGGTATTAATATATATAATCTAAAATTTTCAGTCGACCGAAATCAACCCATACATTTTTAAAATCTACAGAATGGAATAAATTACTCATAAAACAATGATTGTGAATACTATTTGAGATAATAAATAATAATAATAATAATATTAATAATAATAATAATAATAATAATAATAATAATAATAATAATAATAATAATAATTTTATTTCAGAAAAAGTCATATACATAATTACAATAGGGGTACAGTGATCTTACATTTTTGACATCAGTAAAAAAAAAAAAAAGATGAGTAGGCTACACATTTTAATATCTTTAATGTCCTTTATTCAATTTCATTGAAGGTCTATTACGATATTCTACTTGACCTTTCATAAATATCATAGCTTATTTTAGTATAAGTTGTAACGTCTAAGCTGTTTACTCACTCTATGTGATGCCAAATTTCATTTGGTAGGAACCTTTATATAATGCTTGATTTATCTCGAAATAAACATTTCTAGTCCTTTAATCTTAGGATAAAAAAATAGGCTTTTTACTTTCATACTGGTCTTTCAGAAATATATATATTTTGTATAATTTTAATAATCATTGACTATAGTATTTTTTTTTTTTACTAAAAATTACATCATTGTAAACGAGTTGTCAGTCTTTATTTTTATAATATTTACCTTGGTAGTTAATCAGCTTTACCAATAGATGTCCTCAGCATTCAACTTTGGTAAGGAAAATTTCCTACCCTCTCTCTCTCTCTCTCTCTCTCTCTCTCTCTCTCTCTCTCTCCTCTCTCTCTCTCTCTCTCTCTCTCTCTCTCTCTCTCTCAAGCCTGAATATAAAAGATAAGGAAAGTATTGTCTTCATGTATCAGACATACATTAGATGTTTATATATCCCCCAGATGAGCAGTTACTGTTTAAGCAAATCTTCCGGCAGAAG